>NW_015505296.1:1536935-1540302 GCF_001515645.1 Sinocyclocheilus grahami | reverse complement strand
GTGAGTCTACTTTTGGGCAGGCATGAGGTCCTCAATGGCCTGGCCTTTCTCTAGCCGTTTCTCCATCTCTATCAGCAGTTTGAGACCATCCACCAGCATCTGCACCAGCTCCACCTCAGAGAAGCCCAGGCGGTCAGCGTTGGAGATGTCAAAAACACCACCCACAGCCGCAGTGTCTACACCACCTAATGAACAAGACACCACTTAGTTACTTGGCATCGGTTTACACTATATTTCTGTTCATGACACTCAGTATCAGCTGTTTAAATCTACTGTAGCTTAAATCGTTTCGGTTCCTACCTGTTCCACGTTTCTGCAGCCTCAGTCTCTTGAGGATCTCCTCAAACTGGCGGTATTTGCTGAGATTAGGCAGTTTGACGTGCACTCCTGCACGCAGGCCTGTGCCGAGGTTGGATGGGCAGGTGAGGACGTAGCCAAGATGCTCGTTCCACATGAACTCTTGTCCCTTGTTTTTGAACAACTCCTCAATCTGAAAGGACAAACAATCAGTTAAGTGTTTCTTGCGGCTCTGTTCAAACCCTTAGCTATCTGAAGTGTCTTGCATCCACCAGAAATAAGATCAAGCACATTTATGACAAAGAATAACAATGATAATGACACCGGAATGATATGTGGCATATTTCATGAAGCCAGTTTCAGTGGCTAAATATTTAAGTTTGCATTGAGCTTAAACTCTGGACTTTTAGGTCCAGGAAGATGGATTTGCTCACATTTGGACCAATTAGATGCGAGCAAAGTGACATATCTAATAATAAAGTTTAATAATAAAACCATGGTTAATTTTCATAAAGGAAGTTGTAAAAGTTAGCCAGCTTACATAACGTTTCGCAGTTGCACAATTACACAGTAATTGTGTATTTCGTCAGCTTATTTAGGCTAATAACATCCAAAAAAAGCTAAGGAATCATATGATCAGGATGTTAAAATAAACAAAAATCACACCTTTTATAGCAGACATTGATAAGCATGTCCCAGCCAGCTTAGTCACTTGTTACGGTTCCCTTAAACATTTCCGATGTGATCGGTGCGTATTTGCAGCACATTTCTGTATTTGGTCGCATTGTGAGTATTTGTAGCGCATGTGTTGTCAAACTAATGAAGATGTTTCCTTATTTTGCTGGTGTTTTTTCTATTTGCATGCGTTTTTTTTCCATTTGCAGCACATTGAGCTCTCTCGGCCACTGTACATATCTGATACAATAAAGTTTTGTTCCAAATTAAAGCACTTGCCTGAATAATTTTAGATGAAATTGCCTGGTTTATAATGTACTTTATATGAATTAATATTTTATATCCTTACCGCGTTACATTTTGACAATATTCATCTTTAAATTTTATGATAAATGAATGCAAATACATATGAATACAAGCTTATATAAGGCTTTTAAAAGGAGGTTTATAGCGGGTGTTGTGAACCTGCTGAAACTGATCTAAACCGGATTTGTTTGGTTTTGTCAACTCTAAACCAACTTTGAATTGTTGTGAACTATCACTTTCAAAACGTTTTCCAGCTCATGAATGATAAAAAACTTTGACAGCCAATCATCCACTTGAGATATTAAAGAGTTTGAGATATTAAAGCTGCATAACTGCAACACGCTTATAATAAACAGAACATTATTGTGCATTAGTATGGGCACTAACATAGTTATCGTTCTTGGTGTGGATGGGCTTTTAGTATCAGTGATGTAATACCTTAGAGAGACCGGTGCAGAAACGGTTGAAGACCTCCTTCATGTTGCCACCTTTCTGCATGGAGATGACACGCAGGTGGTCCTCCTCATTCACCCACACAAGGAATGTCTTGTTATCATTGTGCCTGGAGATGAGGAGAAAATAAGTGAGGGAATATCTTCTATGACCAGCACAGAAATGCAATACTTACCTAGAATTAACTAGAACAATAATCACTTACAGCATCTGTGCTACACATTACATTTACTTATTACAGTAAATTATGCATAATTACATGTAACTAACCCTAAACCAAACCCTAATTCTAAACCTATATTAAGTACAAGTTAATTAATATTACTCCGAATTTAAATGTATAATTTCACTGCAAGAAGGAAACCCTAAAATAAGCTATAAAGCTGGAATAAAATTTCAGATCAAAAATATAATGTAGTTTCACCCAAAATTCTATTAATGTCAAGTCAGTACTCAAAACCAAACAATTAAGAATCTTCTGCTGGTGGCTGGTGCTACCTGTATTTGAAGAATCTGGAACAAACTGACAGGAAGTAGGTTACTTCTCTAAAATAAAAAAACCCTTCAAAAGTAGCACAAGCAGTGCATTAATCCTGAACACTGACCAGATGCCCCTGGCGTCAGGCCAATCACGAGCCATCCCTGAGGCCAGCAGCAGGGGAGACACAGGCTTGTCAAACAGGAAATGGTCATCGATGAGCTGCTGCTGCTCAGCCTCTGTCATGTTTTTCAGGGCGTAATATTTTCCTTTGAGATCCCCAGTCAGGGCACCCAGAGCTACAGACAGATCAAACCAATCTGTGAGTAAATCCTGTATCTTTTTTGTTTGTTTGATTTCAAATAAATGATTTCTTAAGAAATATCATAGAGAACAGATTAAAATGTCTAAGGAATATTTATGTTGGTCCAGTCATAGCGAACAATACTCATCACCACAAGAGGGAGCCATATGACCAGGCCTACGCTTCAGCAAGCTAAATACTACTTATTTTGCCTACTTATACTACGCCCCGTTTGTGGAGAAGAAAAGTGTGCTGCAGAGACATACCTTCCACTGAGAGCTTCTCAACAGCTCTTCGCTCCCCACGACTGCAGTGGGGCGGCAGGCCTAATCCGCGGATACTCCTGCCTGTTCTGACGCGACAGCTCAACACGTAGTTGGCATCCAGATCATCACCGCCCTACAGAAACAGAAAGATTTAGTCTTTAAACAAGCGATATCACTGTACCAAATATTAGTGATCAGTGAGTTGTTTTGGACCCCGCTGACTTTAATTATGTGGACAAAAACATTCTTCAAAATATCTTTGGTAATGTTCTGCAGAAGAAAATGTCAAAACACTTTTGGAACGACATGATGGCGAGTAAATGACAGAATAATTTTTTGGGTCATCTATCCCTTCAACTTCATACCTTGAGGTTATTGGGATTGAGGTTGGTCTTGTGTTTGTCTGTGGGTTTGTATCCTCCATGTCGGTCCTGAATAACAGGGTCCAGCAGCTCCTTGAACACCTCATAGGTCTCCTCGTCCCCAGCCACACAACCCACAGTCTTAATGAAGGGGTGGCCTGAGGTGGAAAACAAGTCCATGTACACACATTAGGAGCCATGCACATGATATGCCAAAAAAAAAAAA
>NW_015505296.1:1532569-1533155 GCF_001515645.1 Sinocyclocheilus grahami | reverse complement strand
TGAGGTAAAGCGCCGCTCTGTACGTAACGTTACATGCGGTTTATCAAGCTAACTAGCCACACACACGTGCTGTACGGACTTTCTGCTCCTTCCCAAACATAAAACTACAGTCTGGCCAAAGGAACGGTGAGTTTCTGAGTCTTTCTTTCTGTTAAACATATCTTTATGTTGAGCGATGTACGTTACGTTCAAACGTGTGGCGCGTTTCCATTCCGGCACCGCACGTGCACTGTTTACTTATTGAAAATAAATAAGTTTGCTCGCGATGTAATGAATGGTACTTTAACAAGTGTTATTTCATATTCAGTGTAGCCCTCCTGTAAACATGCTGTTTGTAAAAAGATTTATATCTCTAAATAATCGAGCATAGGAGCATATCTGTGCTCTCATATAACCGAAGTCGCTGTTTAACTGGGTTTCTCCGGTTCGTCAGGTCATTGAGGACAGAGACCTTGCTGAGTCTTACACACAAAATAATAAAAATGTTCACAAAGATGATTAAATGCATTGTTTACAGGTTAACTTACATCTGACCCATTTGTTTTGCTGTTATGAGCCGTCTCGGGACTGTAGGTAGGTACACACA
>NW_015505296.1:1518610-1532425 GCF_001515645.1 Sinocyclocheilus grahami | reverse complement strand
TTTTTTGTTCATTCTGTAGGTATGTGTACGTATTAACCTATAAATAAAAGATTACCGTGTTATACGTCAATAAAAAAATTATAACCGTTTTAATTGCTTTATTGTGTGTGTTTGTATATAAATCAACATATTGAAACAATATTAAACTTTTAAAGTCAGTTTTCTACGATCATTCTAACACTATTATATTTTTAATAATAATATTAGGCTTTTTATGTTACTTAATTGGTTTGAGCGTTTTTGTGTAATTTATTTATGAACTTAACATAAAAGGGAAATATTTCAAGTTTTGCTAATCAACCTCTAAGTCTGACAAAAGCCAATAAGACATAACCCTACAAGAAGTAACAGCACTGTGGATTTGTAATGGTTGTTTTGTGTTTGTTGGTTTGTCTCACTCTAAATGTACAGGAATTGTGAAATTATCAGGATTTAAAGAGACGGACGACTTTGATTTGACCTTCTAAAGTAAGGTAACTCTACCTCAACTTTAGCTCTTAATTTGCATCCTTTTTGACATCCCGCGGTTGTTCAGAATCCATTTACTGTTAATAGAGTTTGACCAGAGAGAACATTTCTTAAAAGTCTAAGTTTTATAGAAACACAACGATATACATTTTTTAAAAAAGTTGGTATGACTATTCACTTAAGTCTGTAAAGTAATATGAGTGAATGCAAATAGGAAAGTAAATGTTTTGTCTACCAACTTATGAGAATAATGTGTTTTCGTTCATGGCAGAGTGTAGGCTGCACTCTTCATTGAAGCTGAACCCCGCTGAACCTCATGAGTTTTGTGGAATACTCCGAGATCGTCCAAGAAGGGGATGTCGTCATTATCTTCCTGGGTCATGAGTCCATGATGCCTATCAAAGTTCAGTCAGGAGCTCAGACGCAGACCCGCTATGGGGTCATCCGGCACTCCAGCGACCTGATTGGACAGCGGTTTGGTTCCAAAGTGACCTGCAGTAAGGGTGGTTGGGTTTACGTGCTGCACCCCACACCAGAGCTGTGGACTGTCAACCTTCCCCACCGAACACAGATCCTCTACACCACAGACATTGCCAACATCACACTGTTGCTGGAGCTCAAACCGGGCTCTGTCGTCTGCGAGTCAGGTAAGAACGCGTCTTTCTTCAGCTATGACCCATCAAAAGGTTTTTATTCAGATTTTTTTTTTAGAGATCTTCAATACTCAGGGTTACAGAATTAGATTTGAGTTGACAAAACCAAACAAATCCACTCAGGCACACTGATCATCTACTTTCTCTGTCAACTCAGGCTTTAAAATTGTACTAAAAATTCAAAGGTTTTCGCATACAGATGAAAACGCCATCAGAAACTATTCCAGTTTACACAGATCCGTGAAAATGACTAAAAACACAATATTATTATGCATGCCTGGCCAATAGTTGGCGATGTGACTTTGTAAAGAAACACTACGTGCCGACACACACGCATTCCTATAGACTGAACACGTAATGCTCATGGGAATGACCTCACTGTTTTCTCAAATTTTCATAGTATACACAGAGAAAATAACTGTATCGTTTTCAAAAACTTGCACTTCTTCAGTGCTCCCCAGTTGCGTATCCAAATTGCCACTGTCGTGTAAATGAATGACCAAAATGCAAAATTTTTGGCTTTAGTTAAAAATGGTGTCGTGTAAATACCTCCTGAGTTCATGGAGCACATGCACATGAAAGCGTGTCATCAGTAGCAAACAGCAAACCAAAAAACACTCAAAGTTGGTGCAAACTAAACTAATACTTATCTGGCTAGCCAGCTAAACTGGCTTCATGCTATAAAATGAAAGCACGTCTCAACATGTAGAAGTAGGCTACTTTCAATTTCAGTTTAGTTTAAAATAAGTTTAGCTTACTTGTCAAGAAGAAACTCTGCAAGTTTGTCGTATCAATAAAATAAAAAATATTCCATCAAATTACATCTTGTAAAACACTGCTACTGTTTTCCCTTGTTTTACCCTGTTGTCTGTCTCTGTGTGTTTTGGAAAGTCTTTGAATTTTAGGCTTGCACTTCTGTAACGGACAATTACTTCACAACACATTTGCATTTTCATTATTCTCTCATGTTGGTAATTGGTCACATGACATGCATGTAAGCAGAAAAAAAATCACATAGGCCTATAGAATGGTACATAAAACCACAAAACAATTTTTCATATATTGGAATTGCGATTTGAGCTGTGATATGACATTTTATCCATAAACTAATTTCATGTCTCGTATTGCTACAGCTGAGACATCCAGAGACAAATAACACATACTCTACTGCAAATGAAAATAGTTACTTTTAAGGATGTTCAGACTTCACTCTTTTCAAGAAACCTATGCTGTAAACAACTGCCCACAAAAATGCTGACAGTTATGTGAATGTAAATAAAATAAAGTGAACCTAGCACACATTGCATTCCCAAATGCACATTAAATTCACAGAGCTTGCAGAGATGGAGTTCGTGAGAAGCAGCGTTTACTGTGAACCGAGCTGCTCTGAAAGCAGTCTTAGAAGCCGCAAGCGTGTAAATGAACACATTGCCACTCTTCGCCCAGCATAACAGATTATATACTTAATTAAATCAGCTTTTGTTTTGAAAATCTCGATTTGATAAGATATATCAAGTTTGTTTTTACTTTGATTAATTGTGCTCCTCCTTGTTTATTTTAATGTTACATTCGTTTTCATTAATTATTGCCTTTTCATCATCTCATGAACCCCTGTTTGGGAAACCCTGGTTTATATCATTGCAAAATGTAAACTGCATTATCGCACATCTCTATACAAAGCTCGATATAGAAGTGTATCCAACCAACTTTATCTGCATACATACGGTATGCTCATGAAAAGTGATTATATAGGAAATATAGATAATATCATGATTATGTAAACTGCTTTGAAACAATGTCTATTGTACAAAATGTAGTTAGGTTGCAGTGGGCAGAGTAGGTTAGACAGAGAAATCTTGATGGAGACGAGATTTTTTGGCTAGTTGACCCATTCAGTAAGTGCTGGGCCTCTTGTATTCTGAATGAATCAATTAAACTGCTGTTGAGCGTACACACACACACACAACACACTCTGCTCTGTCCTCAGTGCCCTCTAAACACATTGAGCTAGATGTGCTTTTAACATGTTGATATCTGAGCAGTGTTCGGGTGAGGCTGACTGCCACAGATTTGGCATATGTCCAGTATTGATGCTTGTTTATCATCATTCAAGGATACTATGGATACAAGGATACTAAAGGACATTTCTTTTGAAACTTTCTGTGTGTTCTTTCTCCCCTGCTGAGCCTCTCATCTTACGTCAGTCATTCAGTTCTATCTGAATGCAATACTGTAGACCGAACATTGACCCTATTGTTGCTATGAGAACAAAAGGCATGCTAATAATGGGGTCTTGAAGAGGAAGATGGGCCCTTAACACCAGAACGTGTTCACATGCACGTGCATCACAATTTACACGCTCTTGCACATGTGACTGCTGTATTTAACTTTAAATTACCACTTTTGTATGCATGTGTTTTTCGCCGATATATCGTGCATCCCTAGTTTATATCATTGCAAAATGTAAACTGCATTATCGCACATCTCTATACAAAGCTCGATATAGAAGTGTATCCAACCAACTTTATCTGCATACATACGGTATGCTCATGAAAAGTGATTATATAGGAAATATAGATAATATCATGATTATGTAAACTGCTTTGAAACAATGTCTATTGTAAAAAATGTAGTTAGGTTGCAGTGGGCAGAGTAGGTTAGACAGAGAAATCTTGGAGACGAGATTTTTTGGCTAGTTGACCCATTCAGTAAGTGCTGGGCCTCTTGTATTCTGAATGAATCAATTAAACTGCTGTTGAGCGTACACACACACACACACAACACACTCTGCTCTGTCCTCAGTGCCCTCTAAATACATTGAGCTAGATGTGCTTTTAACATGTTGATATCTGAGCAGTGTTCGGGTGAGGCTGACTGCCACAGATTTGGCATATGTCCAGTATTGATGCTTGTTTATCATCATTCAAGGATACTATGGATACAAGGATACTAAAGGACATTTCTTTTGAAACTTTCTGTGTGTTCTTTCTCCCCTGCTGAGCCTCTCATCTTACGTCAGTCATTCTGTTCTATCTGAATGCAATACTGTAGACCGAACATTGACCCTATTGTTGCTATGAGAACAAAAGGCATGCTAATAATGGGGTCTTGAAGAGGAAGATGGGCCCTTAACACCAGAACGTGTTCACATGCACGTGCATCACAATTTACACGCTCTTGCACATGTGACTGCTGTATTTAACTTTAAATTACCACTTTTGTATGCATGTGTTTTTCTGATTAGTTTTTATAACAGGTTTTCTGTTATTGGAATATTCATGGTAGTGGACAGAATACTAAACATTCATGTAGTATTTCTGCTATTCTCTTGTGAAAGTACTGGAGATGCTTGCTTTTGCCATTTATTGCAGTCAAGTCCCCTTTATTCATATAGCGCTTTATACAATACAGATTGCGTCAAAGCAGCTTTACAGTGTTAAACAGGAAAAACGTGCTGATAATGCAAAAGGACAATAGAAAACGGTCAGTTTTTCAGTTGGTGTGCTATTTTGCACAGCAACTTGATAAGCTCATTAATTCTAATTCATCTCCTTGACAAAAGCACACAACAGTGCAATGAACTGGAAAATGTAGATCATGAGACTGTGTGCAAGACGCTATGGTGTTGTCAGTTCCTCTGTCAATTACTTTTTTCTCGCTAATATAGGTGAAATCGCTCTGATTTTGATTATTTGATTGATACTATTATATACTATCTGAATCTTCTTGTGTATGTAAAGATGGTCTAGTTGCACAGAGGAGGGTATTGACTACATTTATGTACACGTTGTCTAGTTGAGGTCATTTTGTAATTAAGTTTATGCCTTTATTTGAAAAAGATGTTCATTACAGATGTATTCCAGTGACAAGTAAAAATGTAATCACCGGGAACTCTCTTTTTGCACAGATTTCAAGATTGTTTATGGTGCATATTATGACCCACATTTTGATGAACACCGGAATATGCCAGTTGTGGTATTGAGATTTCTAGTAGCTGAAAAATTTGCTTAAAATAGTTCACTCAATGAAGAGAATTGTCATTATTTATTTATTTTCATGTCATGTCATGCCAAACCCATAAGTTTAGTTCATCTGTGAAACACAAATGAAATGAAGAGATTAAAAAAATAAAAAAAACTAAGAGATTTCTGTCCGTCTATTGAAAGTCCAGTTCATAAAAGTAAAAAAAAAAAACTTTGTAAAAGTAATTTAGGCTCTTATTCACACAGACACATTGAACAGTGCACATAACGTAGATTACATCAAATGTGGTGGATTGAAACTCAAATGTGTGTGCTGATCAATTTATATGTGAATAAAAATTAAATGCAAATTATGGAGAAACGTATGGATTAATTTTACAATCTCTTTATAAACTTTTTGAAGCTTGAATATTTTGGTGCAATAGAATTTCAGTGGTGGGACAGAAATCTCTCAGGTTTCAATAAAAATATCTTCATTTGTGTTTCAAAGATTAACCAAAGTCTGGTGAGTAAATTCATTTTTGGGTGAACTATGCCTTTAATATTATGGTAACGAGGTGCATAATTGGAATATGACCAAATTCTGATTCATATTTGGAGTGTCTGAAGCTGTTGCATCATGTGTAGGCATCTAAAAAAACAGGGTAATTTGTATTAATTTTAATATTGAACTTTTAATATCAGTCTAGTTAATATCAAACTCAGACCTCTTATTTCCATGGCTTGTTATCACAGTAGGTTTTGTGCCTGTCTTCCAGGTACAGGCAGCGGCTCTCTGTCTCACTCTATTCTGCGGACCATTGCTCCAACCGGCCACCTGCACACAGTGGAGTTCCACGCTCAGCGAGCCGAAAAGGCCGTCCAGGAGTTCAAGGAGCACAAGGTGTCTCACCTGGTTACTGTTAGAAACCAGGATGTGTGCAAGGATGGCTTTGGCATCACAGGAATAGCTGATGCGGTTTTTTTAGACATCCCCTCTCCGTGGGAGGCAATCACACATGCCAAGAGTGCCATGAAACGCAAAGGTGAGAGCACATAACTGTGAAATAACTAAAACGATATTACCATATTAATGCTAAATGTCATGTGGTACTCTGTCGCCATGACTTATTCCTCACAGATGAAGCCACTGAAATGAGTCTTCAAGTTACAAGATATAAATACCACAGTGACCTTTATGAACACAAAACTTCAGACACTTAAGTGGTATTGGCACAAAAATGTACAGTTTGCAATTACTTATTAAAAGTACTGTGGAAGTGTGGTACTTTGATACAATATATACCGTGGTACTGTATTTACGTGGTGCTCCAAGGTACTTCAAAGAATAACATAGTGAAATAAGGATATATTTTCAAAAGAAAAAACCATGGTGACACCATGTTTAAAGGTGCAGTGCGTAATATCTTCCTTAAAGGGCAAAAACAACAATTTAGTTTAAAAAAAAAAAAAAAAACTAGGGACATTGTGTGGGTATATTTCTCATGAGTTCACAAAAAATGATGAAATAATTCATTTAAAACGTTTTGGATTAATTAACATGTTACATGCAATTGTTTTATGTGTAAATGCATGTAAAGATTATAAGAGTATAATATCAGAGAGGATCTCCTTGCGATCTTTTCTCAAGTCTCTCCGTTTCATGTAAGTGGAATTTTTTCCTCACTTTACACTACACCCCCTCTTGAAGACTCGCAGTCTATCTGATTTGGAATATACACACATGCTGGATGTTTTTGCTGGCAGGGTAATGACCATAAAGGGGCAGGCGGAGAGACTTAAGTGAGCACAGGCAGTGCTCTGTGAAGCTCAAACACACATCTGTTGGCCTCTTTCTGTGTCTTTTGACAAACTGACTTGTGTTGTGCACTACTTATCAGTTTTCAGCACAGAAAAGCACAGCTCTGGCTATGAAAGCTTTGGTTAACTACAAGCCAGTTGTTCTTGACTACTAACATCCTTCTCACTACATATACATCTTATTACCTTGATGCAACAATCAGAGTTTGTAGTGATTGAACTGATTCTTCATCCTATCTGTTTCTTTATTTCTTCTCCTTTTTGGCCTGATAGTTGGTCTTGTTCTCTGGTTTAAGTGCATTGAGAATCCCAGCTGTTGGCGTGACTCCTTTCTTTCCCAGACCCAGTTGCCAGGAGACTTGATGTCTCTGTTTATGACTGTTTTCATGGAAAGGCCTTATTCGTCAATGGAATGACAGCATAAACTTCTCTCTCTCTGTCTTGAAATATACTTCTGTTAGTGCTCTTCACTGAGAGTCTTTATCCATACATCACCCTGTTTCAAATTCTAGAAGCTGCCTGCATAGGCAGAATTTCAAGGCATCAGCAGTGCACTCCAGACACAAAAGCAATTCCAAAAGAATCTAAGATCCTATCTTTTGGCCAAATTCAAAAGGCTAGATTTTAAAACACTATAGGTTGACATTGTAAATAGTTTGAGGTAAATCAAGGGAATCACACACAAGTTGTCCAGAACACAACACAGACACACACAAACAAACATGTGCCTTGTTGCCAGGAGACATGTGACAAATAAAACAATGTTTTCTTGCGTAACATTGGTTCAAAATATCAAACAATGTTTGCTGTCCTCCAATCAATACAATCCCTTAATACATTCCAGTTCCACTGCAAAAAAAGAGCCAGGGCATTTTTAAATATAACTCCGATTGTATTCATCTGAAAGAAGAGTCATATACACCGAGGATGGCTTGAGGGTGAGTAAATCATGGGACAATTTTCCATTTTGGGTGAACTATCCCTTTAAGAAGAATATGGCAAATGTTCCAAATCATTGGTCATTAGTCATATGCAGCAGCCGAGGAGGGCAGTAGACAGCAAGGTAGTTCTTAAGGTTTTGGAACAGAGCTGATATTTAAGCAATTAGCTATGAGAGACTTTATTGTGAACATAATAATGGTTAAAAGGGTTATGAAAGATCATAACCGTTGATGAATTATGAATTTTAGCAGGGCTTAAAGGTATAGTTCACCCAAAAGTGGTAATTCTGTCATTTACTTACACTTATGCTATTCTATACGGTACCTGTATGGCTTTCTTTCTGCTGCAGAACACAAAAGAAGACCGAATTGTCATTTTGGGTCAACTATCCCTTTAACCAATCAGCATCCATGGGCTGAACTATTTGTTTCATAATATAATTTTGTTTAGACACCATTTGTGTTTTAATCTATTTACTTAAGTGGATCCCGGATTCAGCTCCTGTGAGAGTCTTGGCACTTGGATCAGAGAAAAGGTAAACTGAACCAGTGCTGGATTGGTTTCTTACAGTGGTTCCCATTCATTATAGTTCTATAATGAATGTTGAAAGTAAGGGATGGGGTCATGCTGGATTAAGTGAATGTGATTTGCATTGAATCTAAAAAAAGATCCAGAGTGTAAACTACACCCATTAAGGTGTCTTCCTCAATATACTCCTCTCCTCACAGCACCCTCTTACTCTGATCAGCAGTGGCTATTCATTTGCATGTTAGTAATACCACCTTTAGTCCAAATTCCCTCCATTCGTGTTAGGGAAGAAAGATGGCAAAGGAGTGGAAGAGAATCGCCGTCTCAAACACTTAACCACCCTTCCTCCGTTTATCCAGGTTATTATGAGACCGTTTAACAGTAAGGCAAGAATATGCAAACATGAGCATGTCGACTGCTCTCTGACCCTTTACATGCTTTACATGAGCTAACATGTTTCCAGTAATAAGGAACCATATTCTCTACGACATCACTTCCTGACTATTCTCAGCAGGCCTGCATGAAATCTGCGCCCACAGAGGTTGCTGAAATCTTTGCAGATTTCTGTTCTTACTGTTTTTGTTGTTTGAGCAGCCTGACAGAGTGTGACGTAACTATTGGCTCAACCAATGATGTGATTTTTTGGGGTGGGCTTTTTACTGTGGCAGTTAAAGGGTGTGTTTGTGTGTTTGTTTGAAGACAGTCAACGGTTTTGCAGTTGGGTTTGATGCTCCTAGTGAAATACATGCGCTTTGCATCCAATCCACAGAATTCTGCAGATTTACACCTGAAATGAGTGCAGAAAATATGTGGAATATATCACGTCACTGTCTGGGTCTGCTAATAAGTTTAAAACAGTTAATACTGCTTGAGGTTTGTGGATCTACATAGAAAAAAAACAAAACAAGGTCACAGTTGCATTTCCTTAAAAAGCACTGAAAAAAATGTTCTTGTTCCATATTGCCTACTTCAAGTTTCAGGCTTAATTTGACATCGGCCACAATAGTGAACTTCCCTTTCGGGTGTTTGATAAGGTTTTACAAATAGTAACGTTTGTTGCTGTTCAACAGGGAGATTCATTTAAGCTACTAATAAACAGATATTTATGTTTGCACAGAATGTAACACAAGTGCTAGAGATTTGTGTATTCATTCAGTGGTTTGATAAAGAACAGATGCAAACTTGAGGCCAAAGTTAGACATAGGCAGTCACACGGAGATCCAAACATTATTCATGTAAAAGAACAGTTTCTGGGAATTTTCTAAATAATAGTTTTACTCCACTGAGTCCATGAAAGTACATGCTGAAGTGTAATATTCTGATGAAAGTATGGATCCTAAATTTGAAAGTGTACTTTGGTGTTGTACTTGTGTGCACAGCCGAACACAGCCTTTCAAAATATACTCCATTTGATAATGTGTGCAAACACAGGTGCTCGACAAGTACACTATAGGGATTAATTCTTGTACATTGATTGTGCATTTTTTCTCCAAAAGTTGAGTGATTAAAAAGAAATAATAATTTGTATTCGTTTAAACTAGCTGCGTGTTAATCCCCTCTGTGAAGCGATGGCCCAGGTCAGTGTTGCCACTTTGTGGATAAACTAAATAGTTAAAAAATACATCAGATGCTCCGATCGATCGGCCGGAGATCGGTATCGGCCGATAATCACATTTTATGACTCGATCGGTACTCACTACACTTGGCTGATCTCACAAACACACACACACACACACACACACATGAAATTATTTAAAAAAAACATTTAGTTAATATTTGCATCATTTATGATTTATTTGATCCACCCGCGACTCACCCTCAAACAATCAGAATGCATTTTTTATTACCCGACCCGCGGATTATCCGCAGCGCCCGTGGATATAGGAAAAGCAAAATATGTTTGCTGCGTAAATCAGACGGACTTACTGAACATGCAAATTCATTCTCTGCCAGCAGGAGGTGCTTTAAAGCGGGAGAAACAAGTTTCCCCAGTAACGGCTGTACACAAAGCAGCGCTGAGCTCACAAACGCTGCTTTATCAGGCATATAACATGCAAGATTAAATGAAAATGACATTGAAACTTTTCTAAAGATAGTCTTCCTTCAGAATTACAGTGATATAAAAACACCCGGGCCTCGTTTAGATTTTTAAACATGCAGTACATGCTCATGTTTATTCAACGAAGCCTTTTGGAAATCAGTCAGTTTTGATATTGTGGCGAGTGCCACAAGTAATAAATGTATGGGAAACACATCCCACAGCACAACCACCTGAGCCCAACTTCAGTCTACTCATCACCTTCACTTTAACTGCGTTTGTAGCTGGCGCCATAGCCAGACTGATAAACAAACACAGACCGGAAGTTAACTTCGGGCCAGGCGCATGCGTCTATATAACGCTTAAAGCATCGGTATTGGCCGATCACCATGACAAGAAATCGGTACTCTGTATCGGCTGCAAAAATCCTGATCAGAGCATCCCTAAAAAATAGTTAAAAAACATAGTTAAAAATAGTACATAGTAAAACAAATGCATATTTTGTAAAAAAAAAAAATCAAGCTGCGTTTCGCACACTGTGCACGGCATATGCGTAAAAACGCAAGAATATTAAAAAAAGCCAAAATCCTTACATATCTATGGTTCCACCCCTTTCTAGCATTCTCACCTGTGAAAGGTTATCCCGTTTCTTTGGGAATTTAAATCCCGGCGGTTTTTACAACCATCGGCTTTACAGGATTGTGGCATCTTCGAATATTCATTGATTATTATGGTGAATGATGTCAAGTTGACCGTTGCAAGATGGCGGATGCGTCTATGTGCTTGGAGCTGTCGAATGAGGCATCTACTTATACATATCTATGATATTACACTCGTACTCAATTTTTCTAGCCGCGCATATTTTGTACTTTGCATGCTTAGCTTACACATGCGCCTTAAACTTCTTTGCACTAATTAGTTGGCCACTAGGTGGCAACACTGACCCAACCTGTTGCTTTACCATTGTTGCTATTGAAGAAAAAAAAACGGAAGAGACCGAACAACAAATTGCTGTAGATGTGATTTAAAGGCCCCGATATACTTCAAGGGAAATCGAAGAACAAACTGATGTGATGTCATTTCAAACAAAATACGGCCAAAACGAAGTTCGTTTTGTGTTCATTTTTGGAGTTCGAAATGGCTTGCCAAAGTGAACTTTCCGAGAAATTTCGACTGCAAAACAACTTTGTACTACCATTGGTCCATGACAATTACGTCATAGGAGGTGTGTGCTGAGGCTCTGCCTTCTATCACATGGAACCTTTTTCTGGGTTCATTTCGTCTGTCGAGTTTTATTGATTCCCCCTTCCCCGCTGGATTGTGTTCACATGGTGTTTTTTGGTTTTGAACCACAGTATGTTTGCCATCAGAGTGGCAGCTGTTGTTCACTAATGACTGTGCAGGAGAAGACGGTGAAATGGATGGATATCGTTACTTGCTTCTCACTTTTGTACATTGGGTTTTGTTTCCAAAGTGCCAACACAGAACGGCTCATGTGTCTACTTCTCATGAACGTAATGCAAAGGTTCAAAAGAATGTGGGAGTCAGTTTCTGCCGAAGGCAAGAGGAAATGAGATATAAATTCAGTCATGCTTATCTGGAAAGTGAATGAAAAAACACGTAAATACAGTTTGACCAATATTTTTGGGTTTGGGAACATTGGGTTCACATCAGAAAAAAAACATATCGGAGTTTGCATGAACCATACCCCAAATCACCCTTTTTTTTAGGTGGACTTGTGTACGATTTATGGATGCGCATCTGAGTTGAGTAAACAGCATTCACGTTATTCAAACAAACCAAACTAGAGTGAAAGCCCCCTAAAAAGTCAGTCAATAATTAGCTCACTGCTTCTCTTTTCTTCTTGGCTTTGTCTTCAGGAGGTCGTCTCTGTTCCTTCTCGCCGTGTATAGAGCAGGTCCAGAGGACTTGTGAGGCATTATTGGACCATGGCTTTGAGGAGATCTGCACATTGGAGGTTCTGCTCCGTGTGCATGACGTTCGTACTGTCACTCTGCTCTTACCAGACTTCGGACCGGAGCAGGACTCTGCCGACAGCAGCCAGGTGGCTTCAGATCTTAGTCAAGATGAAGTCCCAAACACTGGGAACACCTCTGTGATCTGCAGGACTGCCACACCTCCCAGAGAAATGGCAGGACACACAGGATACCTCACCTTTGCTACCAAACCACGCAACTAGAAGCATAACTGAAGCTGATGGAGACTGTTGTAGAGTTTGAGTATAAATGCAAACTCTCTAAATATCTTGAATGCAAGGACGTCACCTGTACACACCCTTTGTATGGTCTATTTTTATTTTTTTTTAGCTTTATTTAGATAAAAGAATGGTTAACAGCTAGATGGGCTTTTACATTAATGTAACAGTTCATGCTATTAAAAACTCAGTACAGGTTGATGCTCCTTTTTATTTGTTTGCTGCTTTTTTTTTTTTTAGTAGATTGTTTTACTACAATAAATTATATTGGAATGGGAAAAAAAACATCTTCATAGTTTCTTTCTCTTGTGCTGTTTACATGGCAACTTTGTATGACTGTCTGCTGCTGAATGCAACTAGTACACAGATATCTGACCTCTCAGAGAACACAAGATAGAGTGACTTGGAAATTTATGCTCCCCATGACGTGCTTTATTTTAGAGCAGAATGTCAGTCAACATTATGAAAGCTTTTATTGTGGGGTTTCCATTTGTGTTCATTTATGTGGTGATAGCAGTGTCTTGCCACTAGTGCTCTCAATTCAAGGCTGTTATGGCCTGTTCTGTATCTGTTGTGTATGTTACTTTCTTGCATGTGGAATGTAAGATACTGAAGAACAATGTGCCAACATCTGGTAAATGTTCTATCTGAAATTATCTGCTGAGAGCTCTTCTATTTATGGGTCCATAAAAGGCGTTCCTTCTGCAATCTGATACCTTCACGGATGCTGTATAGAGGTGGATTTATTTATTATTCTCTCTCTCTCGCTTGCTCAGTGTGTTATAAACCTTTTGTGCTCTATTTTGGGAAACAGGGAGGGTATGAATCTTACAGTCAGAGATGTAGCTACAAGCTGTGTTTGGAATGGTATACTAGCTTATTGTACATGATATACTTCATACTGCATGCTATTTAAAAAGAAAAAAGTTAAACCGGATGCATTAGGCAATGTTATTACTTTAAACAGTCATAAGCTATACCATCTCATTGCACATTCAGTGGTCAGTTACCATCTTGGAAATTATAAATGTTGATTTGATACCATAAAAGCCTATAATTATTTTCATGTGATGGTTATAAATAGACAGTATTAAAATATGGAGAGAAAAATAATAGTAAAAAAAAACAGTATTATGTTATATATATATATGTGTGTGTGTGTGTATATATATATATATATATATATAT
>NW_015505296.1:1506475-1518598 GCF_001515645.1 Sinocyclocheilus grahami | reverse complement strand
GGAGATACTTTAGCAAGGCAGTGCTCCTCTTGGAGGTGTGTTTGGGGTCGTTATCATGTTGGAATACTGCCCTGCGGCCCAGTCTCCAAAGAGAGGGGATCATGCTCTGCTTCAGTATGTCACAGTACATGTTGGCATTCATGGTTCCCTCAATGAACTGTAGCTCCCCAGTGCCGGCAGCACTCATGCAGCCCCAGACCATGACACTCCCACCACCATGCTTGACTGTAGGCAAGACACACTTGTCTTTGTACTCCTCACCTGGTTGCCGTCACACACGCTTGACACCATCTGAACCAAATAAGTTATATATATATATATATATATATAATTTTTTTATTTAAAAAAAATATTTATACAGTGTATCCGGAAAGTATTTACAGTGATTCACTTTTTCCATATTTTATGTTACAGCCTTATTCAAAAATGGATTAAATTCATTATTTTCCTCAAAATCTACAAACAGTACCCCATAATGACAACATGAAAGAAGTTTGTTTGGAATCTTTGCAAATTTATTCAAAATAAAAAACCACGTACATAAGTATTCACAGCCTTGACACTCAAAATTGAGCACAGGTACATCCTGTTCCACTGATTATCCTTGATGTTTCTACAACTTGATTGGAGTCCACGTGTGGTAAATTCAGTTGATTGGACATGATTTGAAAAGGTACAGACCTGTCTAAATGTCCCACAGTTAATAGTGCATGTCAGAGCACAAACCAAGCCATGAAGTCCAAGGAATTGTCTATAGACCTCCGAGACAGGATTGTATCGAGGCACAGATCTGGGGAAGGGTACAGAAAAATTTCTGCAGTATTGAAGGTCCCAATGAGCACAGTGGCCTCCATCATACGTAAATGGAAGAAGTTTGGAACCACAGGACTCTTCCTAGAGCGGGCCGCCCGGCCAAACTGAGCGATCTGGGGAGGATGACTTTAGTCAGGGAGGTGACCAAGAACCCGATGGTCACTCTGACAGAGCTCCAGCGTTTCTCTGTGGAGGGAGGAGAACCTTCCAGAAGAACAACCATCTCTGCAGCACTCCACCAATCAGGCCTGTGTGATAGAGTGGCCTGATGCAAGCCACTCCTCAGTAAAAGGCACATGACAGCCCGCCTGGAGTTTGCCAAAAGGCACCTGAAGGACTCTCAGACCATTAGAAACAAAATTCTCTGGTCTGGTGAAACAAAGATTGAACTCTTTGGCCTGAATGGCAAGAGTCATGTCTGGAGGAAACCAGGCAGCGCTCATCACCTGGCAAATACCTTCCCTACAGTGAAGCATGGTGGTGGCAGCATCATGCTGTGGGGATGTTTTTCAGCAGCAGGAACTGGGAGACTAGTCAGGATAGAGGGAAAGATGAATGCAGCAATGTACAGAGACATCCTTGATGAAAACCTGCTCCAAAACCTACCTCAGACTGGGGCGAAGGTTCGTCTTCCAACAGGACAACGAGCCTAAGCACACAGCCAAGATAACAAAGGAGTGGCTATGGGACAACTGTGAATGTCCTTGAGTGGGCCAGCCAGAGCCCAGACTTTAACCCGATTGAACTTCAAACTTCATTGGAGAGATCTGAAAATGACTGTGCACCGATGCTCCCCATCCAACCTGATGGAGCTTGAGAGGTCCTGCAAAGAAGAATGGGAGAAACGGCCTAAAAATAGGTGTGCCAAGCTTGTAGCATCATACTCCTTTTGTAGCAAAAAGACTTGAGGCTGTAATTGGTGACAAAGGTGCTTCAACAAAGTATTGATGATTGATTTTTTTTTTTTTTATTTGCAAAGATTTCAAACAAACTTTGTTCATGTTGTTATTATGTGGTATTGTTTGTAGAATTGAGGAAAATAATGAATTTAATCCAATTTGGAATAAGGCTGTAACATAACAAAATGTGGAAAAAGTGAAGCGCTGTGAATACTTTCTGGATGCACTGTAAATAAATAGTTTAATATATAGTTTTTATTTGTAGAAGTAAAATGTAATTTATTCCTGTTGCAAACCTGAATTTTCAGCATCATTACCCTTTAGTGTCACATGATCCTTCAGGGATCTTTCTAATATGCTGATTTGCTGGTCAAGAAACATTTCTTATTATCAATGTTCAAAACCGTTTTCCTGATTGATATTTTTGTGGAAACCATGACCATGATTCTTTGATGAATAGAAAATAAAAATAAAAATATATATATAATAGCATTTATTTGAATTAAAAATGTTATTCATTTAAATGTATAAATTCCTTTAAAAATGATTCAAAACTTTTGAATGGTAGTGTACTTTACATTATCAAAAAAAGAACTTCGAAGCAAATCAGTATTGCCCTGTTAACTTCTTACTGTTAACACCTTTACTTTAAAGCACAGTGACTGGCATCTAAACACACAAAGGTGCTTGTGAGCTATAAATACCCAGACACCCTTTTTAGCACATTCTCATTCGTATCAGCCCCTCTCCCTCTCTCTCTCTCTGTCCACTCCTTGCTCTCAGATCCCAGAGTTCAGTCCTTAAACCAGCAGCAGGGAGGAGAAAAAGCTGTATTGATGAGCTAAAGTACATTAAGTCGAGCACAAAGACAGCTTGTGCTGGTGATACTTTGGGCTGTGAAAACACTTGCACAAGCTCAATTTAGCAGCTAGGACTTCCTTGCCATATAGATGCATGATACCAAGCACACTTCTAGCAGTATCAGAGACGTAAATTTAGTTTGTTTTAGAATTGATCATTAGCTCAGTATAAATCAATGAATGGAAAGTCTCCAACTTGATAGGAAAACAAAGGTGTGTCCGTTTGATCTTTAAGACTTAGGATATCCTAAACTCACAGAGTGTATTGTTCTGTGAAAGGGAAGCAGGATGATGTTTTTTCAGTTACTGGTTATTAATAGAAAATGTGCTAGTGAGTAAATGTCTCAAAACGTCAGGTTAAAGTTACAGTATGTACTATATGAGTTTATTGGAGTGCAATAACATGCCTGCATCTTGTAGCTTTCTTTGATTAAAAAAAAATGAAGAGCTAGAAGAAAATAAAATGAGCTGAGCATAAACCTTTTGTTCACCATGACAATATTCTGTTTAATAATAAAGTCATAAGTGCATAAGCAGAGTCGTGTCTTCAGGTTAGAAATCCTGATCTTAAATCCATGAGAAGCTTATTGTTCAGTTTGCTCTTGGTTTCTCTGGTTTAAAAGGCCTTGAGCCAGTTCATATATTTGATTGTAAAGAAAAATGTGCATGTTGGGTTTGATTCACATGTTTCTTTGGAGACCACAGAGCTGAAGTCAGATAAAAAAAAGCTGAGTGACCAGAATGATTTCCATTATTCCCTATTTCAGTTTAATCACGGGTCTAAAGTCTATTTTGGTTTTCTAGGATTAAGACAAATGATTATTCTCACAAAATCATTTATTTTTCTTGTTTCCTGTCTTATTCTCTTAATTTATTCTGGTGTTTTACCTTAAGATGTACTATAGTGCCCAATCAAGCCTATATTTTATATTTTCCCTACCAGTTTATGAGGCTGGAGGTTTTCTGTCTGTCTGAAGTCTTTGATTCAGTTTTATTATTTGTTCAAAGTTCAATGCCATTTTTAAATTTCTAATTGTTTTATGTGAATTTTCATAGGCGGAGCGTGTGTAAGGCTGCCTTCCCCTGGCCACGGGGACTTGGGGCAAACATGCCCCTGCACAAACAAATTAAATCTATTATGTCTGTTGCTAACAAAGTGAATATGAATAGTGTCGATTGCGGCATTAAATTAAGATCTGATCATGTTGCACCGTATTTAATTTAAGACGTTTTTACAGTGTTGCGCATTTTAACCAATCACACAAATATCTGTTGAGCTTAGGAATGCAATGGCCAATCAGGAGCGTTCAGTCATCATTCAAACTCATCAGTTTTGAGTGCGCGCGCGTTCACTGACTAAATTCTGGACTCTTGCGAATTCTCTCATCATAAACAACAAAGCGCAGATTCATTTAACAGTGTACACGGCTTCAGTGATTATAACCATAGTTTTGTTTTTTTGAGAGTGCTTAAATTTGCGATAGATCAGTGTTAGTGATAGTCACTTTCTGTATATAATTTATTCACTCTTTGAATAACCGTGGAAAGGAAACGTTATATAATGATCAATTCACGCCTACAAATTCAGTCCCATTAAACATTATTTTAGCCTACATGACCCCCATATCTGGTTCTTGCCTAAAAAGACGGGGTTATGATGTTAATACATTTGGCTGCTTATAGACTTACCCTGGAGTTGGTTCACTCTGCGCCTATGTGAATTTTTGATTATAAACATAAAGGCAAGGCCACAACAGTACACAGAGATAAGAGGTCACACAATTCAGATTTGTTATCTGCCCTGAGAATGTCACATTCACTCCAAACCATTAAACCATTCACTCCAGATCTGTGCCTCAGGTGCTCCTCAAGTGCTCTTTAATAATTGAATGAATGCATTTTGGATCCAACAATTCACAATTTATATTTCTCTCTTCTGATTCAGAGATTGAGAAATCTGTGCAAATTCCAGTAGTATTTCATATACTGCTCGGAGAGGGAGGATGAACGTTCATTATGTCAATGAAAGGTCAGTCAGTTTGTCTCGGCAATCCCACGGACCCACAGTTTGCTCTCTGATTGTCGGATCATATTCCCTGCTGAAGTGGCAAGAGCTGATGATATTGCAATCAGATATTTGGTTTTATGCAATTCCTGTGAGCACACAAGATTCTAGGTTGATACAATAACTGATGCAAGTGTAAAGGTATTGTTAACTAAAAATTATCTTGTTAATTAAAATAAATCTGAAATGAAATATAAATATAAATATTTGACAAAGAAAAAACTTTAATTGAAAATTAGAAATGTGCAACTAACCAAAAAAATGATTGTACTGTAAGTTGAAGCACTAAACTTAAAAGTAAAAATAGTCATATTTAAAAATAAATTAATTTAATTAATATTAAAAATGACAAAAGCACTTAAAATTAAACTAAAATCAAAATGATCATATACAAATTTGAATAAAAGCTCATTCAAAATATGAATAAAAACTATAGTATATAAGTATATACAAATATGAACACTGGTAACACAGTAACACTGGTTTACAATTAATAGCATGCAGACAGATCACAAGTCACTGATATTTTCTGCTATTTTTTTCTGTAAAAATGTTCACAAAACATATATTCTCATCTATTTTACATGTGTTTTCCCCCTCATGCCGTTGTAGTATTGTGATATATCATCTATTTCAGATATGCCCACTGCTGGCTGGCTTTTGTGGTTGTTTTATATAGGTCAGAGTATAGAATCAAATGGGTCTCTTCCTGTCAGTCTCTTTCCGTCTGTGTGAGTTTCACTTTAGAACAGAGGAACAGTTTTAGTTCCCTGTTTAGCTCTTCAGTTTTAGTCTGAAGTCAGTAGTCATGCTCATGAGTCTATGAACCATATGGACTTAAAATAACACTTTTTTTTAAAAAACAAAGGCACATTCATCAAACCCATCAACATATGCTGATGACCAAGTAACTCTTTTCAGACTGCAGCATGTGACTAGACTGCTTCTCTGTTTTACTATCTAGTAACAGGCTATTCGGTCAAAAAGTAAAGCCGGCACAGATAGCATATAAGTGTACTTTCACACTGCCTGTGTTCATTGTCATTCAGTGTGCATGCGTTTGTGCAAACAAGATAAGATACTTAAATGTGAGCAAATAAGAAGGTTTGTGACATAATGCGACCTTAAGACCATTTCATGTTGAAGATATGATCTCCTAGTCGAAAGTCTGGCTGAGTTGTTCATTTTGAGGTGACAAAAAGCACAAACACACACAACGTCCAAAGTATCCGCCGTATAAATGTATACATTTAAAAGCCTGCTGCTTTGTAGAAAGCACAAGGAGGGATGTTATAAACACGTGCTTTCATTTTACTAGAGCAGAATGATGTATGATGGGAGGTGTGTGCAGAGGCGCACCTACACGCGTTCCTCCTGGCCAAAGTACATGAAAGCAGAAAAACCTGCTGTTCCTGTTGTAGAGTCAGTATACGATATGTAAACTGTGAACATTATCTAACTATCCAACAAATAATTGAATGGATTTGTTGAAATGGGATCAAGACACAGTGTAGCAGACTATACTGAAATATGCATCTTCAACATGTGCAACACTTGCTCCACAGCTGCATATAGATATATGTAACAACAATAGTAATAATCTTTTATGGCAGCTTTCTAAAGCTTATGGTGACTTTGAGTATCGGCATGAATGTCACAGTGTCCACAGACATGAATAAGGGAGGTGGCTGTAGGCTTTGAATAATGGGTCATATTTCACAGTGAGTCATCGGTTAGTGGTTAATACATCAGTTTAACACTGCTGTGCCATTTCACAACACATGTTCTGCTGTTTTGGCCCTGTCTATACATACTTAGGTTTGAAAAAGGTTTATAAAAACTTTAATTTTATAGTGTTGTATAAAATATCCAGTTGTCATACTTAAGTAAAAGTAAAGATACCTTTATGGAAATTGACTCAAGTGAGTTAAAGTAGCTCTTTAGTAAAATTAAAGCAAATTATATTAACACTGGTTTTTAGTATCAAAACGTATAACTAAAGGGTATAAATGACTGACATTTTTCATAAATGATGTTGAAATTTCATTCTTGCGTCTCTTATTAGTGTAAAATGCATTGTTTACGAGCAAGGTAGAATTATAATGCCATTACTGATACTAATACTCAGCTGAACTTTTCATTAGGATCATGGACTATGACAAATATCACTTCGTGAACATATTTACTTTATGATAATGTCTCTGGAGGAATGGCACTACACAAATGCACAAAAATAAAGAAATGAGTACACTCCAAAAATAAATATGTTGGAAATATATATATGGGTTAATTCAGGTAAATTAGGAGTCATCTCAATGGCAAAGTGTCCCAGTTTATCTGAATTCCCCACGTAATGAAGGATTATTTCGATTTTTGAAATGTTATCACAAAAAAAGACCATATTACAGTGATGTATCAGATGGAAAGTAATACCATGGTACATATAGCATGGAATTCACGTACTACCATATTTACATATATAGTAGAAATGGTGAAAAATAGTAGGGAATTATTTTTAAAAACACTTACACATTTGATCTATTTATCTAATAGAACTTTTATGTCATTTTGCTTGCTAGGCTGTTTCCTTGATCTTGATCATGGTTTCGAGTATCAATATATCATCCCGTTCCACTGATCATGACAACACAAAGTAATCTCAGACAACTTAATCCAGATATTTTAATCAAATCCGCTAATTAGTTTGAAGAGCCAAATTAGCCAGAGATCAATTATCACGAGTAAAAGATCTGGCACCTGTCAAATCATCTCAGATGTATTAAGCGAGGTTTGAAGAACAGACCCCAGACCTACAGTGGGTATGGAAAGTATTCAGACCCGCTTAAATTTTTCACTCTTTGTTATATTGCAGCCATTTGCTAAAATCATTTAAGTTAATTTTTTTTCCTCATTAATGTACACACAGCACCCCATATTGACAGAAAAACACAGAATTGTTGACATTTTTGCAGATTTATTAAAAAAGAAAAACTGAAATAACACATGGTCCTAAGTATTCAGACCCTTTGCTCAGTATTTAGTAGAAACACCCTTTTGATCTAATACAGCCATAAGTCTTTTTGGGAAAGATGCAACAAGTTTTCACACCTGGATTTGGGGATCCGCTGCCATTCCTCCTTGCAGATCCTCTCCAGTTCGGTCAGGTTGGATGGTAAACGTTGGTGGACAGCCATTTTTAGGTCTCTCCAGAGATGCTCAATTGGGTTTAAGTCAGGGCTCTGGCTGGGCCATTCAAGAACAGTCACAGAGTTGTTGTGAAGCCACTCCTTCATTATTTTAGCTGTGTGCTTAGGGTCATTGTCTTGTTGGAAGATAAACCTTCGGCCCAGTCTGAGGTCCTGAGCACTCGAGAAGGTTTTCGTCCAGGATATCCCTGTACTTGGCCGCATTCATCTTTCCCTCGATTGCAAGAAGGCTGAATTAAATATTTTATGATTTCTGTGCTGACAATGAACAGACAATTATAATTATAAAACACAAGGGGCCGTTCACACAAGACATGCTGCTTTACATCATTTCCACCAAACCCAAACCCAAAGTCTTTTTCTGGATTGGGGTTATTATTATTATTAATTTTTTTTTTTTAATCGCTTCAAATTTTGTATGTATAGATTTAATTTGTTGGCTGAGTAAACTTTTTTGAAAACCCGTTGCTTTACTGTTGCTCTGAATGTGTTTTTAAGTTCTTGTGGTTTGTTGTTTGCTGCTCTTAAGCTGCTGATGACTAAGCAACAGTGCAAAACAGACTTCCTTTTGTAGAGCCTGTTAGTCCTGAATCACTCTATAGCCCATGCCTGTTTGATGTTGTGCGCACTGTGTAGGGTGTTGATGTTTTCTATGCTGAGCTGAATTAAACGTCAGGGTCTGCTGCATTCCACTCTCAAGCTGAACATTCAGAGTTCAGCTTGGCCTCACCCTGCTCAGCGTTCATCGTATACATACACACTGGAAAAAGTCTTCATGCTTTCAAGATGTGCGTGCTTGCTTGAGTGTTAGATTAGGCTGCTCTCTAATGGACAAACGAGGGAAATAACCCCATGGAAATGTTTCAGATGTTTGAGAAACTTAAACTTGATGTGAATAACATGTTGTGACTTATGTGAACATATGATGCGATTTCAATTTTTCCTTTCTCTTTGGAGTGTTACAAGCTCTTGGTGCATAAAGAAGATCTGTAAAGTTGCAAAGACTAAAGTCTCAAATCCAAAGAGATATTCTTTATAAAACCCCAGTTCATAGTTGTAATTTTCCTTTTGTAAGTATTTTTCTAGATGTTATCCATGTCTTATTTCTCAATGACATGCAAGCAAACAACCAAATATGATTTCAAGAAGAAAAAAAAGTATTCACTTCCTTCCTGTCACATGAGGCTGTCAAGTTCCTACCCCTACTTCCAGGAAGCATGGCGAAGGCAAACCCTCCCAAAGAAATTAAATTTTCCTGTTACTAATGAGTATTTTTTTCTTGTCATATATATATATATATATATATCTACATAATCATGAAGGTCTCTAGAATTATCCAAACAAAACAAATCTTCCAGGAGATCTATAGTTTTTTTATATACTTAGTCAGTTGCCGGTGGGCAAATGACTTGTAAGTACATATCATGGGGAAATGGGGTATACTGTGTTAATAGGTTAATAAATCAAGGTTATTGCTCTTGTTTTCTGCTTTTTGCTTTCATAATATCCCACCTAGATTAATTGCTGTAGATTATCTTTTTCTCCCTTTTATTACATTGTCTTGTAAGGGGCAAAATATTGAGGCCCCTTCATCCAGTTTGGATGCGTTTCATTCTAATTGGTCAAGGACCCTAATTCTTTTTATGACTAGTAGCGTATGATTCCATTATAATGTTGAAATTCAGACAAGTAATGAGTTTACATTTACATTATTATATGAAATCACCTACTACAGTCAGCCATTGAATACTATGGGCCTAAAAAAATGCGTAATTTTCTTTCAGGTATACCTTTTTTATTATACAGATGTAATATTTTCTTCATTCTATTTTATATATTTATTTTCATTTAACTAACACACCTCTAAGAATGAAAATACCAGCATGTTTAATAATAAGTAAATAAATAAACAAACAATCATGGGTGTAGAATCCGTGTATCATTCGATCATTGGTTTTTTGATTTAATATTGAAATTGTGTAGCCTACACATGATAATTATTTAAATAATAATTTATTTTAAAAAGAATATCATTCATTTCATATCAAGGACTTTTGTCAGGGTTAATCCATTTGACCTAATCAATATGTGCCTATTCATAAAATATGTGATATTTTACATATTTACATAAAGTATAGTATGAAAATATGTTTATGTAAATTTATAAAAATGCTTGTACCTTCACTGCCGTGCTACTTATACTAAAACTGCTTACGTAAGGGAAACTTCACCCAAAAATGGAAATTGTGTCATCATTGTGTCATCTTCAAGTTGCAAACCTATGAGATTCTCTCTTCTGTTGAGCACAAAAGAAGATATTTTGCAGAATGTTGGTAACCAAACAGTTAAATGCGTAATTTTCTTTCAGGTATACCTTTTTCATTATATAGACGTAATATTTTCTTCATTATATTTATTTTCATTTAACTTTTTGATACACTACCCTGTTGGGGCAACTTAATGGCTGCACTTTGTTCTGCACTATGTTCCACCACTTTAAGACAAATGGATTTGTTGTGTTATCATATTGAAGAGATTATAAGCTAGATGCAACTTTTTTTGGGTTTGCATCGAATGTTTTTCGACTTTTATGCATGATAAATTTGTTTATGAATAAAGATTGATCTGTTGAAACCTATGAGATTCTCTCTTCTGTTGAGCACAAAAGAAGATATTTTGCAGAATGTTGGTAACCAAACAGTTAAATGCGTAATTTTCTTTCAGGTATACCTTTTTCATTATATAGACGTAATATTTTCTTCATTATATTTATTTTCATTTAACTTTTTGATACACTACCCTGTTGGGGCAACTTAATGGCTGCACTTTGTTCTGCACTATGTTCCACCACTTTAAGACAAATGGATTTGTTGTGTTATCATATTGAAGAGATTATAAGCTAGATGCAACTTTTTTTGGGTTTGCATCGAATGTTTTTCGACTTTTATGCATGATAAATTTGTTTATGAATAAAGATTGATCTGTTGAAAGTCTAGACTCTGCCCCGGTATGAGTTGTGTTGAGCTATTCATAAGCCAGTTTGTTTGACAAAAAAAGAGTAAATGTAGCAGCGATAAATGCGTTAAGAATCCGTACAACTGCAGCAGTGGAGGACTATTATTCTGTTGCGTGATACTGCGGAAGAACTGATGACGGCACAGTTTGATCTTCGGCTGACCAATCAGCAGAAAGGGGCATTTAATTCCCGCCCACGTGTAGAAATCCAATATTCAAGCTGTTTATTCATTTTTCCACCCATGAACGAAAAACTACAATTTAAGATGAATTTTCATTTTTTTTCGGTTTTTGGAAAAAAACGAAAAAGGAGCCGTTTTCTAATTTTTCTACTTTCAATATTAAATCAAAAAACGAATGATCGAATGATACACGGATTGTGTAGCCTACACATGATAATTATTTAAATAATAATTTATTTTAAAAAGAATATCATTCATTTCATATCAAGGACTTTTGTCAGGGTTAATCCATTTGACCTAATCAATATGTGCCTATTCATAAAATATGTGATATTTTACATATTTACATAAAGTATAGTATGAAAATATGTTTATGTAAATTTATAAAAATGCTTGTACCTTCACTGCCGTGCTACTTATACTAAAACTGCTTACGTAAGGGAAACTTCACCCAAAAATGGAAATTGTGTCATCATTGTGTCATCTTCAAGTTGCAAACCTATGAGATTCTCTCTTCTGTTGAGCACAAAAGAAGATATTTTGCAGAATGTTGGTAACCAAACAGTTAAATGCGTAATTTTCTTTCAGGTATACCTTTTTCATTATATAGACGTAATATTTTCTTCATTATATTTATTTTCATTTAACTTTTTGATACACTACCCTGTTGGGGCAACTTAATGGCTGCACTTTGTTCTGCACTATGTTCCACCACTTTAAGACAAATGGATTTGTTGTGTTATCATATTGAAGAGATTATAAGCTAGATGCAACTTTTTTTGGGTTTGCATCGAATGTTTTTCGACTTTTATGCATGATAAATTTGTTTATGAATAAAGATTGATCTGTTGAAAACAGTTATTTTGAGTTCGATGCCAAAAGCTCTCCTCCTATTCAAATTTGACATTGAAGGGGTGAATACAACATATTTGACCACCGGCAACTATATTTGCCGCACATTCAAATACGATTTTCAAAAAAAAAACCTGGGGAAAATAAATGCAGAACATGTTCACATAAGACACTATTAAAATGACCATATGCATGAAACCATTCAGAAAAATTTGGGCACAAATGGGTTAA
>NW_015505296.1:1453658-1506109 GCF_001515645.1 Sinocyclocheilus grahami | reverse complement strand
AGCTGATGCAAAGAATAGAATTTATATCTACACAGAAAAAAAGCCCTGTCTAGACTCTGCCCCGGTATGAGTTGTGTTGAGCTATTCATAAGCCAGTTTGTTTGACAAAAAAAGAGTAAATGTAGCAGCGATAAATGCGTTAAGAATCCGTACAACTGCAGCAGTGGAGGACTATTATTCTGTTGCGTGATACTGCGGAAGAACTGATGACGGCACAGTTTGATCTTCGGCTGACCAATCAGCAGAAAGGGGCATTTAATTCCCGCCCACGTGTAGAAATCCAATATTCAAGCTGTTTATTCATTTTTCCACCCATGAACGAAAAACTACAATTTAAGATGAATTTTCATTTTTTTTCGGTTTTTGGAAAAAAACGAAAAAGGAGCCGTTTTCTAATTTTTCTACTTTCAATATTAAATCAAAAAACGAATGATCGAATGATACACGGATTGTGTAGCCTACACATGATAATTATTTAAATAATAATTTATTTTAAAAAGAATATCATTCATTTCATATCAAGGACTTTTGTCAGGGTTAATCCATTTGACCTAATCAATATGTGCCTATTCATAAAATATGTGATATTTTACATATTTACATAAAGTATAGTATGAAAATATGTTTATGTAAATTTATAAAAATGCTTGTACCTTCACTGCCGTGCTACTTATACTAAAACTGCTTACGTAAGGGAAACTTCACCCAAAAATGGAAATTGTGTCATCATTGTGTCATCTTCAAGTTGCAAACCTATGAGATTCTCTCTTCTGTTGAGCACAAAAGAAGATATTTTGCAGAATGTTGGTAACCAAACAGTTAAATGCGTAATTTTCTTTCAGGTATACCTTTTTCATTATATAGACGTAATATTTTCTTCATTATATTTATTTTCATTTAACTTTTTGATACACTACCCTGTTGGGGCAACTTAATGGCTGCACTTTGTTCTGCACTATGTTCCACCACTTTAAGACAAATGGATTTGTTGTGTTATCATATTGAAGAGATTATAAGCTAGATGCAACTTTTTTTGGGTTTGCATCGAATGTTTTTCGACTTTTATGCATGATAAATTTGTTTATGAATAAAGATTGATCTGTTGAAAACAGTTATTTTGAGTTCGATGCCAAAAGCTCTCCTCCTATTCAAATTTGACATTGAAGGGGTGAATACAACATATTTGACCACCGGCAACTATATTTGCCGCACATTCAAATACGATTTTCAAAAAAAAAACCTGGGGAAAATAAATGCAGAACATGTTCACATAAGACACTATTAAAATGACCATATGCATGAAACCATTCAGAAAAATTTGGGCACAAATGGGTTAAGAGTCAACCACGCCTACCTAAAATGGCTCATTCTAACCCCCCCCCCCACATGTCTACATCACTATGTGGGAAGATTTGCATAACACTGCCCAAATGTTCACGCAAAGAAAGAAGGCGTAACTTTTATTCTCGCTGTAGTATTGTTGTTGCTGCCGCCGCCATGTCGTGAAGATGCTGTGTTTCGTTGTGAAAGCGAAACTACTTTGTTTGGCCTTCCAAAAGAGGATGATATCTGCTTCATCATGCCTGGAGCTGATCCGTGCTGGTCACTGAGGAAATACATCAACTTTGTGCTGTCGATCGCCGGATCGGCTTTCACCGTGGACGAAGCGGAGTCCAGCCCGGGGTCGTCACATGTGGTTGCCGTAAGCCCGTCGGATGCTCCTTCGTCGAATCCGCCGGCCACGCCGTTCTCAAGACCCCCTGCCGTTCCTCACTCTAGGCCGCTCTGTGTGATGCTGTGTGTTTTGTTGTGAAAGCGAAACTACTTTGTTTGGCCTTCCAAAAGAGGACCCGACAAAAAATCAGTGGTTAAGTTGTATTTACAACACTGTTCCAGAACAGTTCAACCCAAATATTCAGATGTGTCCAGCACTGAGATCAGTGTTCCTGATCCTGGGAGAGTAGACTACAATGCCGGCTGTTCTGACTCACAGACTGTAAGTACGTTTTCATATTTAAAGGATTTGCCACTGATGATTCAAACGCAAGTTTTGGGCAGTGTAGAGTAGCGCTTGTTGTTTGTCATTTCTCCGATCACAAATGCAGACATGGTTTTATGTTTACGCGGCACGATGCAACGCAAAGCGTAAAAAGACAGTATAAGTCATTATAATCAGTAATTATGTCCCCACTGGATGCAACAAATGCCTCGTTTATAATGGGTTTTAATGTTTTTGTCTCGTCGCTCCGGCCTGACAGGGCATCATCACAATATGGTAAGGGACGTAACATTTCCGTCACACGCTTGAGGTATTCGGCCAATCACAACGCACTAGATAGCTGGCCAATCAGAGCACACTTCGCTTTTCAGACTGATGAGCTTTGCAAAAATCGACACATTTCAGAAAGGCGGGGCATGGAGGAGAAACAATAATGTACAGTATGTGGAAAATGCTGTGTTTTTTAACCTTAAACCGCATAAACACATTTCATTACACCAAATACACAAAATAATGTTCTTTTTAGCAACATCATATGACCCCTTTAAAACGAGATTTTTTAGGTTCTCAATAAAGTAGTTTTTTTTTTTTTTTTATTAATTGATATCGAGTAAATATTTTTAGCTTTCTAATTTTGCATTTTCAAATTTTTTTTCAGTCCATGATGTACACTTGCTACCATTCAAGTTTTCGTTTTTTTCTGTGTGAAATATAGTTACATTTTAAATTACAATTTAAATAACTCTTTTCTATTTTAATATTTTAAAATGTAATTTATTCTTGTGATGGTCAAGCTGAATTTTCAGCATCATTACTCCAGTCTTCATTGTCACATGATCTTGCAGAAATCAATCTAATATGCTGATTTGCTGCTCAAGAAACATTTATTATTATCAATGTGGAAAACAGTTGTAAAACTTTTTTTTCAGGATTCTTTGATGAATGGAAAGTTCAAAAGAACAGCATTTTAAAATATAAGTACTTTGTAACAATTTAAATGTCTTTACTGTCATGTTTGATCAATCTAATGCATCCTTACTAAATAAAAGTATTTGTTTCTTCTTTCACAAAAAAAACAAAAAGATTACCGATAATGATTAATCTTTAATGAACATTTATTTCATATACATGATAAACACCCCACGGCTTTCCAGCAGTACCTTTATCATGGGGTTTTGTCTGTTGAGTGTTGCAGGCCATGTGTTTAATGTGTGAATGCACTCAAAGACCTGTGGCTAATATCCAGCTGTTGTGTGGCTGCTGGCCAGATAGTCCTATTCAATAGCTGATTGATGTCCTTTTAATAATTGTGTTTTGTGTGTTATGGAACACAACCGCTGTGTTTTGGGATTTTGGGACAGACTCATTCTGTAGTTCTATAATGAACTTGGATTTGGAGGGATTTCTCACAGAAATCATGATAAGTGGGAATGGCTTTTGCAGCTGTCTGTGACTCAGGCTGCTGTTTAGGTTGTCATAATCTACGTTTACTGCATTCCAATGGCATTGGTTTAGCCTAAAGTTTAGCCTTACATTTAGTCAGTGTGTAAGGAGCCTTTCAAAACATGTATTTTTAGAGAAACCCTTGACAAATCCCAATTCCACTAACAGCTAAGGATGTGATGTAGGTAGAGACAACTTTAATCTACTTTCATCTACAGTTATGACATTTTGCATATACCCTGCAGAGTCTGTAGCATGTTTTGCATTTTAAAACAATGAGAGAGCGCATCAATTTTTTACTACTGCCCAGAAGTTATATAACACATATGAATTTACACAAATTAAACAGTTGAAAATCCTATTATTGTGATTTGACTACTTGAGAATGAATGCCTGTTTGTAGGGTTATGTTTAAAGTATAAAGTTTTACAGTAAGTATATTAGACCACTCACCATTAGACCTCAAAAGACCCTTAAGAGACTACCATAGCTGGCCAATAAGAAACCATTTCAGATTTTGTTCAGTTTAATGCTACACAACACATGTAAGTTCTTACAATGATCTTTATAAGAGAGGACATGTGGGCATGTGTAAGTGTGATCTGAATCAAATGGGAATAGAGTTACATAACATGTTTACAATGGCCCTCACGTGTGCACATTCAGATCACATGGATTATGTTAGAGCTTTTAAGAGTTTTCTAAGTGGGGGTGGGTGTGAGCACACGTAACCCTGAAGGGTTAAACTGGGCCAGTCAACACACATGATGAACAGCTCAAGGTTTTAAATTATGTCTGTTAAATCCATAAAATTCATAACTATTCAACTTGTGCAACTGATGCGTGAAAAGAGATGATAGGCAAGAGAAATAATTTACCTACAATGATAATACAGTATAATTCCTGTACTGCACATCAAGGCGTTAAGCGCCCGTCTAATCTTATTTTTTAGTCTCCTCTTAGCCAGTTGGTCAGTGGATTTAGAACCCCGGGGTTGTTGTACTTTAATCAGCTTTTGCTGCAAGCAGTGAACTAAACAGACTGCTTATCCATTTAGCATTGGACTCCAGAAACTGACATGTGGAGACTGTGCTGTTAGACAGAATTAATTAATAAACATAAGTCACATGCTGCCATCTGGTGGTCACTGTAAAAACAAACAAGATTAATTTCTATGTAGTATAATAGTAGGAGACAGTAATATATGCAGCAGCAGTATGTGCCTGTGTGCTTTATTACAAAACTTTTATGAGGCCCCTGCTATATAAAATTAATCCAATTTGTATATAAATTTAAATTAGTAAAAAGTGACCGTAAAAACATTTATAATGTTACAAAACACGTGACACTGAAGCCTGGAGTAAAGATGCTGAAAATACAGCTTTGCCATCACAGGAATATATTACATTTATTTTTAAATTGTAATAACATTTCACAATATTACTGTTTTAACTGTATTTTTGATCAAATCAGTGCAGCCTTGGTGAGCTTAAGAGACTTTTCTCAAAAACATGAAAAATCTTACCGACCTTTTGAACAGTAGATATGTACATTAAATGAAAAATTAATTTCAGAATGTCTTAGTATTTGGTTTGTCTCTCTTTTGCTTTAATGACAGCAACATTCAAGCATCTTACATAGCTTAACTTTTCTTAATTTCTTGATTTTCAGTGCAGTATCAGTCTTTTGGACTCGACAGTGGTTGTGTTTGTGTATATTTCTGCGTCTGTCACTCTTCCCTCAGGGGCCGTGATGTCCTTGCTGTCATGGGGTCATGAGCATGTGTTGACTGTTCTCTTCTGTCCCTCATATGCTGCAATGATGTTGGTGGAATCAGAAGCAGACAGAAGCTTTTTCTGCCAGATCAATACCCTGCTGCAGGGTGAGGGTGCCCCGGGGACAAGAAACAGTAAGGTTTTTTTTGTCTCTTAGGGTAACAGAGTGCTAATGCAGAAAGTGTGTTGCAGAAGTGGGTCTCCTGATGCAGTTTTGTCTCAGCTGCACAATAATTTGATTTTTTGTTTTGATTTTTTTTATGTATTTATTATTATTATTATTTAACTGAAGCTTACAGCAGAATAAGGGAATATTTGGAACAATGTTATGTAATCCAAATATAATTAAAGTCACATACAAAAATATGTGATCAGATACATTGATGTGTGTGTGTGTGTGTGTGTGTAGATAGATACAGTTGTGGTCAAAAGTTTACATACACCTTGCAGAATCTGCAAAATGTTAATTAGTTTACCAAAATAAGAGGGATCATACAAAATGCATGTTATTTTTTTTATTTAGTACTGACCTGAATAAGATATTTAACATAAAAGAGGTTTACATATAGTCCACAAGACAAAATAATAGTTGAATTTATAAAAATGACCCCGTTCAAAAGTTTACATACGCTTGATTCTTAATACTGTGTTGTTACCTGGATAATCCATAGCTGGTTTTTTTTGTGATAGTTGTTCATGAGTCCCTTATTTGTCCTGAACAGTTCAACTGCCTGCTTTTCTTTTCAGGTCCCACAAATTCTTTGGATTTCTATCATCTTTTGCGTATTTGAAGTTTTGAACCCTTTCCAACAATGAATGTACAATTTTAAGATCCATCTTTTCACACTGAGGACAACTGAGGGACTCGTATGCAACTATTACAAAAGGTTCAAACGCTCACTGATGCTCCAGAAGCAAACACAATGCATTAAGAGCCTGGAGGTGAAAACTTTTGAACAGAATGGAGGTGTACATTTTTCTTATTTTGCCTAAATATCATATTTTTTTTCCATGTAGTACTGCCCTTCAGAAGCTAGTGAGGATACTTGCATATTTCCCAGAAGACAAAACAAGTTCAATTTACCCTGATCTTCAAATTCAAAAAGTTTTCAGCTAAATATATCTGCCTAAACTCATGGAGTTAATAATTTAAAGGGGTCATATGATGCTTTAAAGATCATTATTTGGTGTATTTGGTGTAACAGAATATGTTGACATGCTTTAATGTTCAAAACACATTATTTTTCAAATACTGTACATTATTGTAGGTCCTCTATGCCCCGCCTCTCTCAAACGCCCACATAGTGAGGTAGATATGTGGGGGCGTGTTAGAACGAGCCGTTTTAGGGGGGCGTGGCCGAGTCTTAACTTTGATAAAGAATATCTCTTGTTTTGAGACTTTAGTCTTTGCAACTTCAGGGATCTTATCTGTGCACAATCAGCTTGTAACACTCCAAAGAGAAAGGAAAACTTGAAATCGCATCATATGACCCCTTTAACAATGGCATATCAGTCAACAGATTTCAGCATCACGATCCTGTAAATCTGAGACTATATTATATACAGTATATATATATATATATATATGATTACAGATACATTTGATAAGCATGCACTTTTTAATATCAGAGCCATTTTAATGGCAGCATGTTTAAATGTAATAAATTTTTTTATATTATTTCATAATTTGCATTAGAGGCAGTAGTTCTATTGCATTGACATCATATTGCGATATTTGTGTTAGGTTACCAATTACATTTATTTGAAATTAAGATTAATTTGTGCAGTAATACATTTTAAAATAAGATAAGGCTTGTGACGCTGAAATCTGTTGACAGATATGCCATTGTTGAATCATAACTCCATGAGTTTAGGCAGATATATTTAGCTAAGTGTGCTGTGGTATTTTCTATGCTCTGCATTTCAGGCAAGCCCAATTCCTTTTTTAAACACCTATTTTGTGAGCACAGTGAGGGGTTGCCATGGAAACAGGTTGAACAATCCCAGGCCATAATTAATACCTTGCCACAAACATAAGTTATTTTCAGATCACCATCTTTTATTTAGCAATCTAGACATGTAAAAATCAAACCACTCCGCTGACCAAAGCATTCACACAGCAGTTTGAACGTAATGTGCTCTTTTTTTAAACAAGCATAAACCAGACAATATACACAAAGCGTCGAACATCATAAATAGCATAGCACATTTAAACAATCTCACTGATCACCACAAAAACACATTCTTCCAGACAGATAGTCAGATAAGGAAAACCAAAGCAAGAGTGGGTTTTTGCTTTTTTAGTTAAAGTGATTTAAAAAAGATAATGGCAGTTAAAAACAACTTTGGTATAAAAAAAAAAAAGATGGACATTCTTCATTACATTCTCAATATAGCAAGCGGAGTAATGGGTTTTATGGTGTTTGTAGCTTGTGTAATGAACTTTAGTCTGGCATCCATAAAATGAGGAGAACTCCTCTGACAAATCACACTGCATGGTGTTTTACACCAAACATCAATTTTGCCGCATCTCATCTCACATCAGTCATGTCACTACTAATAAAGACTATAATTGCCATAAACAAAATCTAAAGAGACAGGTGCAATGCTCGCTCATTACATTAAAGCAGGAATAGAGCCTGAACTTGGTCTCAGTGTCAAATATCTGTTTTGAAAACTCATCCTGTAATACAATCAAGTTTAATATTAATTCACCACATACAAAAGAATCTGTAATATTCCTAGAGGACTCGTTGACCTATAAAGTGCCATAATCTGCTATTAAGTGCCATTCAACAATCAGAATGGATTTGATTTGTAACCATGGAGATAGTTTTGCAGATATCAGTGTGACTCAGATCTGACAGACAGATTATGGAGATCTGTGGAGAGACGAGGGCTCTGGCAGCTAATGGAATCTGAATGGAGATTTACACTGCATGTCAAATCCTAACATTGTAAAAAAAAATTAAAAAAAATTTAAAGAGAGAGAGAACTTGGACTGTGCCATGTTTAATACCCATATCAAACTGATCTAATGCTCCAGATGTGGTCACAATAGGGCCTTTCGCACTGCGGGAACCTTTTCATAGTACCAGAACTAATTGTGGAACTACCCACTTTTTGGCGTTTTCGCACCGCCGGAACTGGGTGCGATTTTAGTACCGGACTGCCTTTTTCTAGAACCAATGGCGCTTTTCCACTGCGTGGTACGACTCGGCACGGCACGGCACGGTTCGGCTTTTCGGCATTTCCACTGCAGTTCAGTACCGCTTTAGAGTGGGCGGGATTATTCATATGTGTTATAGTTGTGCCGCCTCTACTACCACAACTCCTAAAAAAACTTTTTCATTCCGCGTCGCCCCATCAAGCTCTAGCTGGATCCGCTCCTCTGCTATCAACGAGAGGAACGTCTGTTCTTCCACAACAGACAACAAAAGCTTTTGGTTGTTAAAAAAGGTGCGCTCGTTCAAAACGGTTGTGTTCGATCCTTCGCTGGCTGTGCTGATTTAAATCTAGCGGTTCTTTTGTGTTTGTGTCGCAAGTTCAGTGATGCAGGTAGTGACGATTCTCTCTGGCCAATCCGTGATCAGCAGAGTTTACACGTCATGTTTTGGTAACGGTACGGTTCACTTGGAATCCCTAAAAAAAGTACCAGGTACTGTACCCAGTGGAAAACCCCCCAAAAGTGAACCATACCGAGCTGTAGCATGCAGTGGAAAAGCGCCACAAATTAGCTCCTACTCCGGAGCAGGGTCTAACCAGCACAACTGGTACTAATCGTGACGTAAGAAGACATTGATTGGCCAAACGCGTACAGAAATGCCCTCACCCGCCATGATTTAAAACGCCGTGTAAACATTGTGTCAACTTATTTCGCAAGTTAAATCAGTCGAAAAACAGATAAGGTACTGGTAATTTTCTGTCAGGTCATTATCCATTACACCATGTCTACACCGGATGCGAGCGGCGCGACAAAATACTATAGAATCCATTATAATCAGCCACGCTGTCTACACTGGATGCGGCGCGGCGCGACACGCCAAATCCCCAACACTAAACTGCTGTCGCGTTCTATTTATGATGTACTGACACACAGTGCAAATGATTTTTAACGGTCGCTTTGTCGTATCCAGTGTAGACAGACTTTAGCGGTTTCGGCGCGGCGCATCCGGTGTAGACGAAGTGTTAGGGTTAAAGTTTGCATGAAATCAAAATTGACTTTACTTTATAGCTCACATTGCTAGTCTTGATGTGAACAATTAATCCGTGCAAGTTAACCCGCTGAAAAAAAATTTTGTTTTGGTAATCTTTAATCAAAATCTGATCATTTACTTCCACTCTGGAATGGCATTCCTTCTCTGATGATGTCAGTTTGACGGCTTGTGCAGAATATCCTTAAAGGTGCTGAATGTAGGATTGACACCGAGTGGTTGAACTAGGTATTGCAGTCTAAATTGACAAGACATGACAACTGACATGACAACTGTGAGGGGGGTGAATGTTTTTATAACTCATCCATTTAAATTATATTAAGCCTTAAAGTTCTGCATAATTAAGGGCGTGGCCACTTGAGTGACAGGTGGATTGCAGCTGCTGTTACCACCGTCGAGCTAGGTGGGCATGGCTTCAGCAACCTGCTCCCGCCTCTTTGCCCATTTTCAATTATCCGGGAGTGACGCGCTGTGACGCGTTGCCAAGATGGCGACGGCCGCCTCTTGGCAACGACAAGAGCTTCAAAAACGCTCTTCGGAAATCTACAGGTGACGTCACGGACACTACGTCCATGTTTTTATACAGTCTATGGTTTTCTGCCAACTGGCAACCCAGGGTGCCGAAATACAATTGGGTAAACTGGCAGTGGGCGGGTTTCACAAACCAAAACAGAGACCAACATTCCGGCCCGGAACGCACATTTTCAAAGGAGAATAACTGACTGTAGCATTGTTTTTCAGATAAACAAGTATGTTAACTTAGCATGTTTCTTAAATATCTGCAAATATATTATGGTATTTTTATGCTTTAGTAGAGTCAAAAACTTACATACAGCACCTTTAATTAAACACACCTCTCCAACCGTTAGTTTGCTATGAGTGAGAGATGAGAGGAGGAGCGCCAAAATAAAACCACGCCCTCTCCTCAGTATTCCGTTTCAGCTGGAAATACGTCACTTCACTGAAATAAAGTCGGCAGCAACTTCCGGTTCACGCGGACTTTAAATAACCCTACAACAGAACACAATGTAATATGTAATTCAAAATATAGGTAAAACATCTGTAAAATAGATCAGTGTGGAAAAATTCCTTCATAATAACACTAGTTGTGCCCTATTTTTACAAACTTTCTTAGTGTGGCCATGAACACAGCGAAGTTTTGGAATACAGTTTGCTCCAAGTATAAATAGCAACAAATAGCATCTTGTTTTAACCCTACAACAGAACACAATGTAATATGTAATTCAAAATATAGGTAAAACATCTGTAAAATAGATCAGTGTGGAAAAATTCCTTCATAATAACACTAGTTGTGCCCTATTTTTACAAACTTTCTTAGTGTGGCCATGAACACAGCGAAGTTTTGGGATACAGTTTGCTCCAAGTATAAATAGCAACAAATAGCATCTTGTTTACACTAAGTTCAAGTAGTGAAGTTACTGTATTCACAAGAAGGTTAAATGGATGTAAATAGGCAAGGTAGAGAAGGAATAAAATATCATAAAACTTATAAAATATCTAAGCAATTCTGGGTATTATAATGTAAGTTATAGTTTGTAATAACCATTGCAAACACTGTGTAAATAGACACCACCTTTAAAATTAGTCAATCTCCTAAATTATCATTTTGAATGTGAACAGAATTTAAATTGTGATGGTTGACAGCAGAAATGCACATGGCAACCGTTTAAACCCCGTTTGTTGTTATTAGCTATTGTTGGGAGACTAGAAATGTTAACATCTGGGAAATTTTAGTTATCCTGCATCAACAGAAATGCAGTTTTGAAACGAGGTTACATTTGACAGTTTTATTTGTTTTTTGCATTTTTGAAGAGGCTGTGTCATGTTCATAGTTCAGCTTTGCATTTTGCCCCATTTTGTTTTCCATCTAGCTGCTTTTGAAAACAAGGATACGTCTTGTGTGAACAGCCCTTTGTCGCTGCAAGTTCATCAAAATCTCTGGCGACCTCAAGGCAGAGAACTGCAGTGGAGAGACAGGTATCAACATTTGCGAATGAGATACATTCCTGTCATTTTCTAGCACAATCTAGGAGTATAATTAGCAGTTCCACTGCATTAACAAATAGTTACATCACATGGATTTAACGAGGAGAGTCAACCCGCAAAATTTACCCGCAGTGTGTATGCAGCCTATGCACGTTTTGCTGGAAAAACAGCATAATCCTCGCAAACAGTAAAAATCTGGTTGCGCAGAACTGACATTGCTAACATTAGCTCACATCTTTGCCATCTCTATGTGGGTTTAGAAGAAGTGCACAAAACAATGCCAACACCTAGTGCAAGGTTGCTTTAAAGTGCTGCTGGAGCGTGTATTTCACCTTGACTGATGTAGGATCCTCCTCAGCTGAACTGCCAGCTCTGCCCACCGCAGGGACAATGGCCGTCTAATGACAGTCTGGATTAATCTGTTCTGACTACGACCTATTGCTTTTTCCTTTTTTCTGCAGCTCCTTTCTTTCCCAGCACTTATGACTTCTAGCCCCTGCGTGTTTATTGTCATTTTTCAACAAAAAATGCCCTTCTATAAGAGTGTCTGCGTATAATCAAAGCACAACGTGATTTCTTTTATGATAATTTTGGTGTTGCTTCACGACTGCTGATGGTCCATTTATTTGGACGTTCCCTTATGCGGAGCAGGACAGAGGGTAGTGACCACACAGCAAGTGGGACATGACTGAAATAAACAGCTAACAGAGTCACTGATCTTGTTCAGAACAAGCCATTGTAACCTACTGACAAGCACAGAGAGCTCAAATGAGCAGAGAGAGACTCAACAGCACAGCATGATACAGATCGCACAATATATTATTACCCAAAACGAGGCTCATCATTTGACACAGGTGGGAAAAGTATACAACCACGACCTGGCCTTAGTGATCCATTTTTAAACAGTGGAACTGGATATTCCTGCAGTTTTAACCACAGACAAGCTACTCCTACAACTTTTCTCAGCAGTCTCTGAGGGGTATTTCACACTGCAAGCTGAAGTGCCCAATACATTTTTCAAATGCAGCATGATTTTTTTTTTTTGTAAAGTTGTTTACATGACTTAATTAAATGTAGTCCACATCAGACACTGCTCTAAACAGGCAATGCACAAATGATTCATTAAATAACACTGATTCATTCAAGAATTAAAAAGTGATGATCTTTAGAAGCGAGTAATTGAATCATTCACTCAAGCAATTCATTCCAAAACGACTGATCCTGACATGTTTACAACTTACATAATAAAATTTAACATGACAATATTTTTAGTGTATTTAATTAGAATATTTCACTTATATTGTCACGTTTTTATCATTACTTGTTATAGATCAATATAATATATATATGCCTGCTTGGAATCCCTTGTTACTTCCACAAGTCTACAAATAATAAGATAATCAATGCATAACATCTATTTTCAAATATTTTAGTGAATCAAAAAAAAAAATATATATATATATATATATATAGTGTAAATAAATGTTTGTTTAATTTCAGTGTCATTTTAATGAAGTGCAATCGTTTTACAGCAGCCTTGGTTCCAGAAGTATTTTTTCCATTCATTTTTCCCATAGAGATTTTTTTAAAGTCTCATTTATGAGTTACAAGCCATGAAACCAAGCAGCTCCGAGCTTTAGTTTAAAACAACTTTGTTTTAGTAACTAAAACATTAGTTTTGAATATCAGGTGGTGGATATTTCTTTGCAGAATCATGGGTAATGTAGTTTTCACCAGCTGTTGAACATGATTATTAAAAAAAACAAGTTGAAGTAATGAAATATGCTTCAAGAAAAGCATATACCATCGATTAACCATATAGTTCACAGTAGCAAGTTATCATTCAAATTAATTCCTCTATGGAGAAAATGAATATGATTTTTAAATCCAGAACCCCACTGTTGCACTCTATTGCCTTATTGTATTATCATATATTGCCCATTGGCTATTCTGCTCTCTAAGTTCATATCGGCCAATGAACAATCTACAGTAGTGCCAAATTATAGTTACAGTTCAAACCAAGCCACAATATTTGAGAGTAAAGAAACGGAATAAGTAAATATACTTTTGCACCTTTATGTGTACTACTTTATAGAGTGTAATTCAAACCAAGGGTAAATCCAATGTGCAAATATGATGAAAACCCTGTTGTTCATAACAAAAGTCACTTGTGGGACTCATTTTGTCCAATTTATTCCCACATATGAAAGTGAACCAAATCTTTACTTGTTCATGCTGTCATCCCAAAACCCCTAGATCCATCATGTGTAACACACACACACACACACAAAACAGATTTGGGTCACATTGTTGAGTTTTTGAGTGTTTGATAGCTTGCTGTCTTTCCATGCTGCTCAGATAAAAATGTCCTAGAATACCCCTGTCCACTTTGATCAGTCTCGCCACCAAAATAGCACGCACCACTTTTTTTTGAACAATCACAGACACACACACTTTCAGTCTCTGCTCGATTCCATAGTTGCAATGGAGATAACAAGAAACCTTGTGAACTAGTTTCTATTTTTTGTCCTCCATATCGATAGTAAAAAGAAACGTCTCGAAAGACAATACCTCATTGCAATTTTGGCCACAGTCCTCTATGAAATCTGACAAAACTGCAGGAAGGGTTAGAAATCTGATAGATTTTTTTAGCTTTACCTTGAGTCTTTTTTTAAGGTGAAGTTTATAACACTTTCTCATATTAGCATAATGTGAATAGCCTATATTTCTAAACTATAAGTAAGCCATAATTTTAAGTTAAATGAAAAGTGTAAACTGTCAATTTGGTGACACTGATGGCGCAGAAATGACACTTCACCTTTAAACTGATTATTCATTCTCATCTATTGTAATGTAAACTGGGACATATATGTAGAAGATGCAAGAAAATGCAAAAATATTGTTCCACTGGGTCAGTTGTTGTTTATATTCGGCTAACAACTGTAGCAAGAATAGCTCAGGCTCTGAAAGTGCAATTTAGAGAAGAGATTAAACCTATGAACACTGCTGCCTTTTCCATTATGTGTGATTAACAGGAAATGGCCCATTGCTCATCCTGTTGTGGTCATAACAGGATCATCTGCTCCTATATGGCTTTAACTGGATAGGAATGAAGAGCTGATGTACTCACACCATGATAAAGACTGAAATGTGCCCCACACAGGCATGTTGGACAAAGCAGGAAGCAGATTTTGGCAGCAAAACAGGGTTTAGCACCACACCACACCAATTAACAGCACAGATTCAACTAAAAAGATCGTCATGGGTTATTGTCATGAAAACAAATGCTTCATGTGCATTAGAAACAGCATTCTGGCAGAAGAAAGACCGTTTTCAGGGACCAGTAATGGACCAAAAAAAGCAGCAGGTGCAGTGCATCATGGGTAACAGTCTCACTGCCCACGGCGATACACAAAGTCTTTTATACACAAATTAAAAATATCGCCCATGGCCTATATCCTCGGCACGACCGTGTCCTCATATGTTGCACAAGAGGCAAAAAAGCTTTTGCCATTTTCTTGCAGCTCCTTATTCTCTGTCTCTTTTATTGGCCTCTCAGTACTCCCACTCATCTGTCTTCATATCCAGGTAACTAAGGATATTCTGGGCGTGTTTAACAGCTTGCTTACGGGCAATTTTGGTCCCCTGGTCGCCCTGAGGGTCCACAGCATCAAGAGCCAGTAGTTGTTTGGTCAGTAGCTCTTCCAATACCATGTAGCTCTTGTCAGCCCTCTTGCCGTCAAAGCCCAAAACCTGAGCCTGCAGGTTGCACAGGCTGGCTAAGACACGCCACACGGCCACATGAGGCGGAGGCTCGTCTGGTCCGGGGTTACGCCGTCCTAGGGCTTCCCAGAGGTCTAGGAAGGTGATGAGTGCCTGAACTTCCAACACGGCCCTGCGCCGCGCTTCCCGAATGCAGGGATTTCGCCCCGTGTCCACCTGATCCAGGTGCGTGAGGAGACCTTGCAGCTCCGTCCCCTGTCCTGCAGCACCGTGCCGAAGCACCTCCTCCCGCAGCACTGAGACATGGCCCCTGATCGCCTCAATTTCACGAATCGAGTCATTCTGCGCTAGATCATACCTGGAGGTACAATGAATCAACTTCATTAATATAGGTTAAAAATAGAAAAAGTAACTAATAATCCATTAAAAATAACTCTTGATCACGTACAAGTTATATTTTGGATATAAATAACAAAAATTTGTATATATCACATTTTATATATTTAAAAATGTAAAAAATAACAAAAATGATTTCTTAATATTTGAAATGTTTCTTCATCATTGATGTTCAAGAAACATTTTCATTATTATTAATGTTGAAAAAAACTTGCAGCTTAATATTTTTGTGGAAACCATGATGCCCCAGACTTTTGAATGGTAATGTATGTAAAATTGTTGTTTTTAATAGTAGAAATTAATATTTTCTAGACTTCTGAAGGATCATTGAAGACTTATTATACTGAAAATTCAGCTTTGCATCACAGAAGACATTTTAAAATATCAAATTAGAAAACTTAAATTGCAATCATATTTCACAATATTACTGTTTTTACTTTATTTTTGATCAAATAAATACAGCCTTGGTAAGCATAAGAGAATGATTTCCCCCCCAAAAATTTTTTAATTAATTATACAAAACTTGTATACATAAAATTTTATCTTTTAACAAAAAAATCAAATTTATATTTAAAAATTTCATCTTTAAATAAGAGTGCATTTCACTGGTGCTACATATTGTAGTTTGTGTGTTGATGTGTGTATTTGGTGTTACCTGTGTGTCTCTTCTCCTTCTCCCTCCAGGTCAAGATGTTTTAGCAGACCATTGATCTCCTCCACCACTTGTTTTCTGTAGTTCCTCACTGCAGAATTACTAGACACATCCAGGGCGTCCAGTTCAACCAACAGCTCTGTAAGGATCCTCGCCAGGTGGGCACAGCTATCACGCCCACTCAGACCAATCAGCAGAGCCACTTCCTGGCACCGGGCACCACTCACCTACACAAGATGAGCTCCTTTCAGGTTTTCTTTACTTTACTGTCAACATTAAGTTGTTTCAAGCATAAAATCAGAACATTCTTTCAAAAATGATTAAAGAAGTCTTTTATGCTCATCAAGTCTCGATTTATTACATTAAAAATACAGTAAAATAGAGAAGAATTATTACAATTTAAAATAACTGTTCTCTATTTGAATGCATTTTAAAATGCAATTTATTCCTGTGATGGTAAAGCTGAATTTTCAGCATCATTACTCCAGTCTTCAGTGTCACATGATCCTTCAGATCTTACTCACCCCAAATGTTTTGAGAAGATTTGAAGTTCTTAACTTATGTTAACACTAATAACATTTAATGGCCATTTTCTACTCTCTCTCTGACCCTTAAAATTAAATGGTCTGTTTTTTATGTGTAAAATAAAGAACAGTGATTTGCAGGTTAGGATGCAGGTTTGTGACTTCTCATGATATATATTTTTTGCAATAACACTCACCTGAGCCATGACTTGATTAATACGCTGCACGGCCTCGTGCGTGTCATCGGACAACGGCAGCGCCAGCATATGAGTGCGTACACGACCCTCCAGTATTTCCTGTACAGCACAGACCCTTGTCAATGCTTTGTAACGTGCCTTTCGGAGTGGTACATTCCCTCCCGTCTTGACCTGAGCCAGCCGCATGGACACGTCCTGCACAGCCTCCACCAGCTCCTCGCTGATCTCAAAGGCATCTTGAGCCTGGCCCTGTCGGAACGGCCCTACGACCCCTTCATTCAGCAAGCTCTGCGCCTCCTGGGTCAGTTCCTCAATGGCCAGCCGAGACGGATGCGTAGCATTGCCCTCCAGGTAGCGAAGCAGACCCTCCACCTCTCCTGCCGCACGCTTCCGAGCCTGCTGAAGCTCCGGCCTGCCCTCTGTCTCCACCTGGGTTGGGAAACAAATATAGTTAAGAAGAATGAACTGGTGTGACTTTATTTGAACCAAAAAGTTTGTTTGGCGTTGATGGCCTGTCCTGACCTTATCGACCTCCAGCAGCAATCGGGTCAGCTCTCGCTCCAGTCGTTTGTACTCTCTGTCGCTCTGCAGGCCGCTGTAAGAGCATACCTGTGGGCCCAGGGTGGCAATCTCCCTTTGCACCTCATCTAGCCGTAACAGGGCTGGGTGCTGCCCAGGGTAGGGGCCCTGGGGTCCCGTATAACCTGGGAAGGGTCCTGGCGTCTGCGGAGTTTGTGGCTGCTGACTGCCATGATCCATTGTCCTCTTCCCACCATCAAAGGGTTTCCTAAACAGGCTGAAAGAGAAGAGAGAGGTGAGCTAGTCAGGATATGGAAATAGTGAGAGGATGATGTTGGGACATGGTGTCAATACAGTGTAGAGCCCTGCATTTCAGCCTGGGCCCGACGGGCCCCGACTTTATTATGCCCCTCGGGCCGGGCTTCGGGTCAATTTTCACGTCATAGTTCAGACGCGGGCCGGGCCTCAGGCCTGTTTTAGGCTTCTCCGTATTTTTATATTTTAAACATCCATCAATTAGGCTAGTGATGAAAAAAATTGCCTCGCTGGTGGAAACAACACAAGACCGTGCTACGGCGACTATCAAGAGCGGCTCGACGGTGTTTACTGTCCCGCAGCAGCAGTATGTATGGTGCGTGCCGTCAGCGCAGCTGAAGAGTTCTGCGTTCAAATGCAAGCAATAGGCTTAAGCTTGCCGCAAAGCACCAGCAAAAGTAATTACCATGAATGTGTCAGGGGGAAATAGTAAGGAGATATTTGAGTTATTTACTAATAAACTAGTGTTTTCTGAGTCGGTGTCGCAAGGATGAAGTTGCCGATCCTGACTCCCCATCTCCTCATTAGACGCACCTTTAGAGAGAAGTGCATCTTTATGGATTATGATTATAATGAAAGAGTTTTTGTTTTCGATTTGTTTTATTTCGTTAAGTAGTAGTTTAAAGCTTTCTTTAGCTATATTTATCATGTCTGTGAGGCATGTATTCACTGAGTTTTGTTTAATTTTTGTGAAGCACTCCTGTTCAAGATGAGACGGCAGAAATGTTTGTTTTCTTTATTCTATAAAAGCACAACGTTTTGTTGATATTGTGAGTGCACACAAATAAAAGTAGACCCTTTACAGCTACGAATGATGTATTGCTCTTACCTTTATGAGCAAAAATGATGGCGTATCCACTGAAAAAAATGCAAGTGATCGCGCTGGCGTCTCTATGTCCTGCAAAGCGCGCTTTATCCACTCTCCGCACAAACTATTGGATATAGCACACATTTATCTAGGTTTAACGTTTAAACATTGTTATATGCTTGAACTGTTTTATATCTATAGATTTTATTTTAGGCAAGTCGTGATGATTTGAGAAGGCTAAATTGATCAAACATACAAACTGTCTGCCGCTGGCCACTTGGTCTTTACTTTAAAAAACTAAAACTTATATTTAACGATCAAAAAAATGCTCCAAACGTTTTTTTTTTATTAACTTCATAAAAAAACGAAACAAAATATAATCACTTTGCTATTACATACAAAATTTAACTATTTTAATAGCTGAAACAGTAGTATAAGCTATTTTGGGAGAAGGGGAAAAAAGACGCGCTCGGGCCAGTAATTCTGATAAGCTTGTCGGACACGGGCCGGGCTAGGGCCTAAATTTGAGGCCTGTGCAGAGCTCTAATACAGTGGATGAAATGGAATACAAGTAAAAGAGAAGCTTTTACTTTTATAGGTAAACATTTATGAGTAGCATCACATGCATGCGTCCTCGTACTCTCGTGAACGTGCGGCGGAGACTGACCTGGAAGAGAAGAAATCGTTGAATAAAGTTGTTATTTTTGTTTTCTTTGCACACAAAAATTATTAGCGTAGCTTCATAACATTACAGTTGAACCACCGATGTCACATGGACTATTTTAATGATGTCCTTACTACATTTCTAGGCCTCGAACGTTTCAGTTGCGTTCCTGTCTGTGCAGGGTCAGAAAGCTCTCGGATTTAATCAAAAATATCTTAATTTGTGTTCTGAAGATGAACAAAGGTCTTACGAGTTTGGAAAGACATGAGGGGGAGTATTAATGATAGAATTTTCATTTTTGGGTGAACTATGTCTTTAAGTTACCCACATTCTTCACAATTTCTAAGCAAGCAAGTCATACAGGTTGGGAATGACATGAGGGTGAGTAAATGATGACAGCATTTTCATTTTTGGGTGAAATATCCATTTAAGATAGGCTTAAAAATGCATGAATTTCATTGCATTAAATCAAAATAACAAAACAGTGAACCAAACGACATCAGAAAGACATATGGTGACAAACAAATGTTTCTTTTCTTAAATTACTTAAACCAGTGCGTCATTTTTAGTGGATGCCTGTAATGAGAAATAAAATTAAAAAATGATATAATTGTGTGGTGGGATAAAATAGGATTAGTCCTAACCCAGGTAAACTTCTATGATGAAAAACACAGGAGAGGTTTGTGCACAGGTTCTATGTGTTGTACAGCTGTGATGACTAAGGCTGACTCAGCCAGATGTTTCCAACTACAGCCATCATAAACAAAACAATTACCAAATAGGCATGCCAGAGCAGGAAACAGGAACTGTCTGAATGCATGACACATCACTAAAACAAACCTCCATTTATTAGGTGGACAAACTTTGTGAAGAAACAGTTTCTGAAAACCAGAAGGTTCATATAAATTGCTTAATCTGTCCATCTGAAATGCAACCGTTAATGCGTACCAAGTCTGACTTTATGTAATTAATCCATTCATCTGATTTTGACAACAACAGTCTGGTTGCAACAACCCAACTTACTGGAGGGTCTTGGAAAATGTACTTCCTACCTGCCGGAGTCGTGACACCATGGGTCCAACTCATTTCCACAAAAAGATGGCAAAATCTGGCTAGCACATGTTAGAAAAAAGCGTGTCAACCCAAATGCTCCAACAAACCCAAACTGCAGAATATGTTTAGAGAAATGAAGTGTCCCTAAGTACAGATGCCCTTCAAGAACACAGTCCATTTAGTGCGGACTTACCTCTGCAGATTCAAAGTCCTAGACAATATTTTATTGGCAGCAGACTGCCGCTGCTATTCCCCAGGGAAGTGTCTGTGATGTCACAGACAGATCAGATTCGTGGTCCTTAAAGAGACGGTGTCCATTAGCACCCAGACCATAGGGCTCTCTGTTTGATAACAGACATGGAAGAGATCGCAGAAGGCTTTAAAATATAATGTAACTAAAAGAAGTGCACAAATATACTATTTTCTATGTGGTCATTTCCGGAGCATGAAGTTAAGGATACAATAACAGCATGTGTGTAATTTATTATTATTGTATTATTTAAAAATGCAGTTCTTTTGATCAACATTAGATGTGCATTTCCTAAGGAAACAGCAGTGCCTGCAAGGCAGCAAAAGAATAGGGTTAAAGTTTTGGGTACATTTTAATTTTAGGCTTTGAATCTGCACCAGAGCCGCTTTGCTGTTTACACAGCAACAGTTTACTGCACAGATGAATCAACACAGTCAATGTCCATGTCTGTATGCAATGGAGATGAAACCGATTTAATATGTAAATAAATGCAATGAATGCAAATTGCAATGACACCATCAGTTACATTTGTATCAATGTACATCAAAGGGGGATGTAATCTTACTTAAAAAAAAAGTATAGTTTACAAACATCAAAAATAGACTACACACTCGAGACTGAAATTATCTACCATAAAGTTTGAATGGAGGATTTGTTTGAGTTTAAGTTTGATTACCACAGCAAACAACTTCTCTTATGCACAACAATAATCAGAAAAACAGTAATATTGTGAAATATTACAAGAACTATTATCTATTTTGATAAGATTTTCAGCATCATTACTCCAGTCTTCAGTGTCACATGATCCTTCAGAATGCTAATATGCTGATTTGCTCATTTCTTATTTTTATCAGCATGAAAACAGTTGCTTAATATTTTTTGAGGTTGTATCAATGTACATCAAAGGGGGATGTAATCTTACTTTAAAAAAAAAGTATAGTTTACAAACATCAAAAATAGACTACACACTCGAGACTGAAATTATCTACCATAAAGTTTGAATGGAGGATTTGTTTATTGAATTTAAGTTTGATTACCACAGCAAACAACTTCTCTTATGCACAACAATAATCAGAAAAACAGTAATATTGTGAAATATTACAAGAACTATTATCTATTTTGATAAGATTTTCAGCATCATTACTCCAGTCTTCAGTGTCACATGATCCTTCAGAATGCTAATATGCTGATTTGCTCATTTCTTATTTTTATCAGCATGAAAACAGTTGCTTAATATTTTTTGAGGAACACAATATGTGACCTTATGCTGTGATAGTATGTTTTATTTAGTATTCTTGAATGAACAGCATTTGAAATATAAATATTTTGTAACATTATAAATAGAGATGCACCGATCGATCGGCCGATTTTTCTCATGATCGGTCTGGATCGGTGATTGGTTGGTCAGTCTCGCTTCTTTCCGATTTCGAGCCGATCCGTTTTGTTACCAGCGGCACAGACAATAACATCAGCCACGCATTCTCACTCTCATCTCTCCGACGACCCCTTCTCTCACACACACACACACGTCTCATTCGCTCCGGTTAAATAGTGCTTGTATTGCGCATTATTTTAGTCATTCCCGCAGGTTTTCACGCTTACATACCACTGATCTATATTAGTGGAGCGCACAAGCCGCGCTCAGTCTCAAACAGCTTGTGAGCCACAAATACCAAAATGAGTGGCTAACTGCGCTAAAACGGTCAAATACATACAACATTTATGTCAAAATGCCTCAAAATTAGTTGAGAAAGAGAACACATGTTGTGCAACAGTATATTGGGTCTGTGGATAAACTCTTAAAGGGCCTGCAGTCCAATATTCCTGCTGCTGTCTGTCATGTTAATCAAAAGACAAAGAAAATCACTTTCTGCTCTTGACTCCATACGTTTTATAACTTTAATGGTAAGCATTAATCTGTATTTAATTTTTACAATGAAGACTACAGAAATTAAAGTAATCAAATGTAAAATAGCACATCCAGCATTTCTTACCTGCTTACTTAACCTGAAAAACTTAGTTTCATAGCTCTCTTTATTCTATTGCATTTATTTGTGCTGTTGTTTGCAATTTTTGTATTTGTTCTTATTTTATTACGGACTTTTCACTTGAGTTTTTTAATGAAAATAAAACTTTGCGTTGAAGAAAAGTTGATTTTTGTTTGTATATGCTGTCAATTATAGTTATTAGAAAGAAAATCGGAATCTGCAAAAATCGGTATCGGCAGATCAAACTAACAAAAAAATCGGAATCGGCCAAGAAAATTGCAATCGGTGCATCTCTAATTATAAATGCCATTACTGTCGATTTAGATTTATTTAATGTGTCCTTGCTGAATAAAATTATTAATTTCTTTCAAAAAATAAAAAAACCTCTGACCCCAAATTTTATAAAACAATATATACAAAGTACAAAAGTAGTCCCACCTCAGCAGTACAATTTATACAATGTTACAGCTGTACACACATTAGGGCTGCACGATTATGACAAATCATAATTGTCGATTATTCCTTTGAAATTGTAATTGCGATTATTAATTACGATTATCACAATTTACATTGAATGATGTTTATACCATTGTTTGATGGAACTGCATGCCGTATTTTTATATGAAAATAAGCTGAAAAAACGAACTGAAAACTTTGTGCTTTTCTATAGTATCAAGCCTCAAATGTCAACTATACACCGGATTGGTTTCTTATAAAATATAAATGGTATTATAGTGTTATACTAAAACTAAAATTATTTAAAACAATGGAAAAACCCTTAAGATAACATGTAGAAGAAAAAAAAAAGCATCTTAAGCACACAGAATAACATAAGTGGACTTTCAGCGATTAATTGCAGCTTTGAACGATTATGTAATTGTGGCATCCATAATTGTAATCGCGATTAGAGATTTGATTAATTGTGCAGCTCTAACACACATTACAAACTGAGGCATGAGTCAAAATTATTTTTTGTGGTAATCGAGAGTATGACACAGATGCTGATGAAAGAGATTAAACTGCATTTAATCCTGAATATTACTTTAATGCACAATACATTTACAACTGTGCAGTGAGAATGCAGTCCTCAGGATCGGAGATGTTAAGCTTGTTCTTGATGGCTTTTTTTCCCCTCTAAAAGTATGCCTTGGGTGCTTTATCCTTTTATATAACCAGGTAAACAGCCTGGACGTTGTCAAGAAGAAAACTCACAGCAGTGTCAATAAAAATGATTACACTAGCCATATATAAATACAAATAAGCACCATACTAAAGTCCCTCTCACCGAAAAGCATCATCTGCTCCAATCTAACAAAACCAGTTATATATTACTGTCACATTAAAAATATCAAATACATACTCCTTGAATACTCCCAAATTCAAGAGAACTTATGAACAGTTCACCTAGCTTGCTGAATATCTGGTTCCCACAGTTGAGCAACACTACAACGTTAATGTGACGTCATGCTGTGATTGTAGGAGGGAAGGGAAGGGTCAGATAAGGATGAGTCAGAACCATCATCTGTCCAGATTCTCCAACTGCTACCCAGCTTTCTGTCTCCCCCCTCCTTTATCATTCTCCGCTATCCAGTAAGTTAAGCCACAGAAGACCTCTTATTATAGGTTCCAACTTCTTGCAAGTAAATATGGGCACAAACACTTTGGACTATGAAATCTGGGTGAAGCCATAGAGCCAACATGCCATCCATGCCAAAGCTTTTCAGTGGGAACTGCTAAATACATCACTGTTTCTCTCACCATTCATGGCATTCCGCCACATCAGGGTCAATTAATTATTTTCTAAAACTCAAATTCACATGGCCTGGCTGGAACAATATTTTTATGGATGGTCCCCACTTATTGGGCCAAATGAGTAAACCCTAAGTATTTCCTACATTTTTTTGCCTTCTGTATTCCCAATAACACTGTCAATAAGGCTCAAGAACCACTTCATTGACTACAAAACAAACACCTTATGTCACTTATACACAACAAACAATCAATAATATGGACATACAGGCTTGATTCCAAATTGCACACATATTTTCTTACCAACACACATTATTTAACACAGATGGAAATGGGCCTGTGAGGGATAGACTTACAGTCTTTACAATGGCACAAACTGTATAAGGTCTTCGATCATGTCATTTTCACAACTCACAACTTTCAAAACTGTTTTATGGAGCTTTGGTCAACTGAAGGTTTTTTTTTTTTCCGTAAAGACATTTAGTCAGCTGAACAATCTGTATGTTGTTAAGCAACAGTATTGAATGAACTGTACTTATATCCTTGTTTGCCTTATTTTAAAATAATAATAATAATAATAATAATAATAAAATCACAGGAACTGATGGAGGTCTAACTAGACTAAACAAAAAATGTTCTCTGTACATGGAGGCTGAATGCAATCTCTCATCATCATCACAATAAAAAAAAAATTAAAATAGGCCTACTTTTTGAAGTATACTGTTAAAAACATCCTGTTAAATTTACGGTAAAAACTGGCATCTGCAGTTGCCAGAAATTCAGAGTAGAAAATATTGTCACAACCATCAGGGTAACACACATGACACTAAAATGATGCAATAAACATTAACTTAAATAATAAATGACGTACACTATGGAAAAGTCTAAAAAAATATATGGCCTAATGTACCGTGTACTATTTGTACCTATCTACATATCGTAATATTAAGGAATTGATTCCGTATTGATTTTTTCACAGGTGTTTTACCCATATTTTGAAGTAATCATGGAGCACGTTTACATGCACACCAGTAAGCTGATAACTCACAAATATCAGATTATTAAAATAACAGTTTTCCCAGTTTACATGCACATCAGTAACCTGTAGTGACGTCAAAATATAATACTACTTTATTATAATAAAGCAATGTCCGTTAACTTAATGGATAATGTCCTGGCAGAACAAGACCAGTATATTTAATTTTTAAATTAAAAATGACCAAACTTCTTTTCTATTACAGTTACTGGGACCTACAGCAGGGGTCTTCAAACTTCAGAATCAATATTACAGGCAGGAGTCGAGATTCTGGAGCTGTCCACAGCAGCTCTGATGCTGATGTTACCTGCGAGGTCAGTGAGAACCGTCTTCTGTTCACGGAGGATGAATGAATGCAATACACGTCTCTTCATCATCATCATCATCATCATCTGTGCCTTCATGAAGAGTGTCTTACAGCTGAACCCCGATACATGAACCAGGAACCTAACATGTCCCCCCAGAATGGGGGTTTTCAGTGGCTGATTCTTAAATTACTACATTTGTTCGTCCCCCAGTACTGAATATGTGGCTACCTCCGTGACATCAACTATAAAATCAATAAGGCAGAGTTAGAATATAACACAAACCTGAACATGCTTCACCAAAACGATGCTTCCTGCAATCTGACAGCGCTGTGCCTGGATTTACATGAACGAAACCATCGCAGAAGGACATTTTGATTGCTTCTGAACACCAGCCAACCCTTTCCGACACAATCCGAGCATATCTCACCACCTCCTAAAATGCGCAGCATATTTCTCACCTTTTCAATGCGCCGAAAACGTTCGCGCACATGTCTAACGGACTCCGTTTCCATCAGCTACGCTACTGAAATGTTTTGCGCGGTGCAACACTCCAGTAATTTCTGGATCGTGGACTTGCAGAGACCGGGATTTAGAGCAGCAGCATCACATCGGGTATGGACTGCATTCCTGCCCCACCCCTCCCCTCCCACTATAAGCGCTAGTGATTCATCTCAGTGACTCTTTTGAATCAGTTCACTCAGTGACTCTTTATGCAGTGACATCTTTACGCCGGTAGGTGGCGGCGAGTGAGTGTCATTGAAGGTCAATGCCATGTTACTTAAAGGGGTCCTATTATGCTCTTTTACAAAGTCTTGATTTTGTTTTGGGGTGTACTAGAACAGGCTCCCGCCTGCAAGCTTCAGTGTAAATATTGCGTCAAAAAATCAAATCAATTTGAGCGCGATATAAACCTGGATTATTGTAACCACTCTAAGTTCGTCTGCCTTGGGAAAGATAGCGTGTCTCCAACATTGTGATAACACTCGTTGCCTTCTCTAGTGCAGCTCAACCAGGTCTCGTCCCATTCGTCGGTATTTGTGATTAGGGCTACCCGATAAATCGAAATGGAATCGAGATCGCGATTCGACAGAAGCTGTGATTGTCATGCATATCTTTCAATGAAGCACGGTTCTGTGATCAGCAGTAAATCTCACTCCAAAGGCCAGAGGGCGCTCTCGCGCTGAAACTCCAAATATGCCTCGCAGAAGAAACCCAGGAAATGCCTATGGCGGTAGCTGGATAAACAGAAGATTCGAGATCGCGATTCGACAGAAGCTGTGATTGTCATGCATATCTTTCAATGAAGCACGGTTCTGTGATCAGCAGTAAATCTCACTCCAAAGGCCAGAGGGCGCTCTCGCGCTGAAACTCCAAATATGCCTCGCAGAAGAAACCCAGGAAATGCCTATGGCGGTAGCTGGATAAACAGAAGATTGAACTGCTTTTATTGATTCAACGTGACTAATAAACACACGATTATGACAATATATGGTTTATCGGAGTTCTTATTATTATAATTTTCATTAAAATAAAGTATATTTATAATGCAATGCCTTTATCACTGCTTAAATACTATGAAATATGTTGTGTGCCTTATTCTGTGTAAGAAGCCACATCATCTCACAGAAGGATTTATTTCAAACACTCGACTGACGTTATGAAGTGAGTTTTGAGTAAAAATATGTTATCAAATGTGGTATTTTCACATGCTTTCAAATGGAGCAGCATTTACTTCACAGAGCCGTAGTTCACTGAGAAGCTATGCAAACAGCTGTCATTATCTGTAATTTCTTCGAATTCATAATCGCGCAATAAAATCGTCTGCAATTTTTTTGCATAGCTTGTCAGTGAACTACGGCTGTGTGTAGTAAATTCTGCTCCATCTGAAAGCACGTGATGAGGATTTACTGCTGATTACAGAACCGGCTTTTTTTAACAAAATGCGCATGACAATCGCATTCGATTAATCGTGCAGAACCTATCTGTGATATCACAAATCCCGGAAAATATGCGTTGTAGTCCAAACGAGTCGTTCGTTGAAGTTTATGAAAAGTGATTTCTGTTAAATAAAATATCTCCTTTTGAATTGGACTTTGAGCTTTGTAACTTTGCAGATCGTTTTTATGCTCAAACAGCAACATTACAGACTAAGTTGAAAAAGTGAAAAAGCATAATAGGACCCCATTAACTTACACTTATCTATCAAAACAAGCAATCTCTCTATTTAGCCCATGTATGTGTAGCCTAGTGTGTATGCTATCACTCAAATGTCCACACTTTATAAGTGGAGCATCTCTTTAGAAAATTAAATTAAACTGATAAGTTAAGGAAAACATGTTAAGTGTGACTTTTACAATACCAAAATCTGATTGTCCACTTAAATTTAATACATTTAAAGCGTGTCTCAAGTAGGTCAAAATTGATCATAATAAATCAGATTTTTTTTTTCTCATTACATAAATGAATAAGGTAAGGTGTAGAGGCATTTATTAACAATTAGCCTAACTTTAATCAACCAATGCAAGTGTGTTTCGACGACGAAACATATTAAACATTCTTTACCAAATTGGGGGTGACCTAGATTTAATTTGTGCCAGTCATCCTTTACAAAACGTGTATTAGTAAAACGAAAGATAACACTATTTTATTTAGATCCCCAAAACTGCCATAAATTGCTTCGACATACATCTGAATTCTGATTGGCCATTGCATTCATAAACTCAGCGGAATCGTGTGTGATTGGTTACAATGCACAGCGCTGTAAAAAGAAATGCGATGCAACATTAGCAGATCCAAATGTATAGCCATGCCGTGGATTCAGTTTTCTTATAGAATTAGAACGATTATTAAAACTTTATAGTTATATTTATCCTGCCAGAAATATATTAGTCTCTATAATGATAAATATATTAGTTCTAACTCGAGCTCTTTAAAGGCAGGTAGATTCTGACTGGCTGTCAGTGTTTTTTATTGTTCATCTGCTGGGAAAAAAAGCTCAGAATGTGATTCCAACAATATCTTTCCTCCATTATCCTCATAGCGTGTGGACTTCCCTATTTTCATAAAACTAGAACAAATATCAAAACTTTATCGATATCGTTTCTTGGTGTAAATGGGCTGTAAGAGTATAATGGTAGGACGTAAAAATATAGATATATAAAGATATACGCAGAGAGGACGTGTTTACTAGCGCCACCGAGCTGACAGCGCAGAGAGGACGTGTTTACTAGCGCCACCGAGTTGACAGCGCAGAGAGGACGTGTTTACTAGCGCCACCGAGCTGACAGCGCGGCGCGGATCAGTTACAACAGCGCAGCGCGAACATTACTCTTCTTCTTCTTCATTTTTTAAGGCGGGTGGAATCCAACGTTAAGGTGCATTACCGCCACCTACTCAGCGGTACACTTGAATACCGCGCCGTTTCGTCCCACATTTGGGTTGTTTGGCTTCCCATAATTAATAATGACATAAAGCAGCTGGCCAAGCGAGAACGAGCCAGTTACGAGGGGCTGGATTTATTACACACCAACAACACGTATCAATATATATATATATATAAGATGTTTGGGATCTCTGAGTGGCCTGAAGGATAATACATGTCCAATTGTTTTCAGGCGTTTTATATTAGCGGGAGAATATAACACAATTATACTCTGACTATCATTAAAACATGTGGGTAAATGTTTTTTAAGAAAGTTCTTATGCTCACTAAGGCTGCATTTATTTACCCAAAATACAGTAAAACAGCAATGTTATTGCAATTTTACAAACTGTTTAATGTATTCCTGTGATGGCGAAGCTGTATTTCCAGCATTATTACTCCAGTCTTCAGTGCCACATGATCCTTCACAAATCCCTCTCATTTGATGATTTGCGGTGATATATTTTTACAGTGATGGGTCACAGTGATCTGTTTTTTTTCCAGGATTCTTTAATGAAGAGAATTTCAATTCAAATATTTAAAAACATTATTTAAAATTGAATTTTTATGTGACATTGTAAAAGTATTTACTGAAAGCATTTATTTTCAAACACAAACACACACACACACACACACACACACACAAAGAAGATTTGGAAACAGGAAAGAGGACGTTATAATATCAAGAATGCGTATTGTTCATTGTTTATTAAATCAGTGCTTACATAGAATAGGAAAACATGAAAATGGAAATTGTGACAAATGTGGGTTAACAGAAACTGTAGAACATGTACTTATAGAATGTGAGGCTTATGAAAGAGAATGCTTCCAACTAAGCCAAGCTTTAAGGTATCTGGAAATAAATTATCTGTCACTCCAGGTCTTGTTAGGCGATGGATCTAAGCAATCAGGAATATATCGCGAATTAGTTATTTATTTAAAGGAAACAGTATTGATTAATAGGATTTAGGATACCGATTCTTTTATTTTTAGTTTTTTGTTTTTTATTATTAGGTAGCTCTTGTTTCTAAAGTTCCTATTCATTGTGCGCTTCACACTCCTTTCCAGTAGGTGGCGGGAATGCACCTTTTAAGTTGGTTTGCCAACCGCCGTTAAATCCTAAAAGAAGAAGAAGAACTGAAATTCCAGTCGTTGGCGGTAAGAAGAAGAAGAAGATGTACTGAAGATTCATGCTGTAACGGAGGCCAGTGGAGAAATTGTGCTTATTATTTTTGGTCAAGGTCAATGACTCATCAACGATGAATGTAAAAACAGGCAGTTATTTAATATGTAGGTCTCTGCGTTGCGTTAGGTCCCTGCGCTGTCGCCAAGCACCGAAACATGTCAAGCCATCAGAGGTTTGTGTCGTTCAATTAAATGTACTGTTGCTGTTATTATTTTACATTTAGAAATGCACATCCTTACCTTTTGTTTTACGTTTCCTAATGATTATTGAAATGTAATAATTTATATATAATTTAAATTAGAAAAAAGTTACTATTGTAGATCCAGTTTAATTAATTTTAACCAGATTTATAGTTTTTTGTTGTTGTTGAAATTTCTTATGCTGCCTTGTTTGAATCTTTTCGTTGTAGCGGACTGGATTCAGTCCAGAAGCAACATCCAAATATGACTGGATTGGTCCACCAGACAGACTGTCAGACCTGAGGCCGATCAGATACCACATCCCGGAGAATGAGACACCACTGGAAAGGAAGTTGATGCATCTGAGACAGGAGACTGAAGACTGGAGTCACGAGTTCTGGACTAACCAGAACTTCACATTTAGCAAGGTGCGAGAACCACAGTTGTGTGGTGCGAGCTTAAAAACCACACAGTTTGATGCAGGAAACACATTTAGCATGTTGAGTAGTTACTGCAACTATTGAAATCCTCCATGGAGTTCTTCCTTTACCACTATCTCCACTAGAGGGTAGTTTTGTGTTGTAAATGTTTACTTCTTTAGCCGCTTGCAGAAATATGCTTATTATTTGTATTGCTGTAAATACTTAAGAGAGTGGACATTTTTTGACTCTGGCCTTCTAGAACAGCTTAGCAAGCACATAGCAATGTTGGCAAATGTTGTACAAAAAAGCAGCACTTGCCCTTAAAAAAAAAAAAGTTAAAGTTTTGTCTTACAGAAAAAGGAAGAATATGTGCGATCGCAACTGTCGGCAAAAGGGTTGTCAGAGAGAGATGATGATGGTGAGCCGTCTAAACATGAACATTACCTACAGTATATTTATCACACTTAACTGGCAAAGATATAACCAAATGTACTTGTTTAAGGATCAATCATTGAAGAACTCATATGGATCGACCTGATAATTGAATCTTAAAGTGGTTGGGGACATGCCTTGTGTATAATGTATCATTTATTATGGCTCCAGGAAGGAAAAGGACTTTAAGCAGTGAGGAAATGGCAGTATTCTACAAACACTTCTTGGACAAAAACATTACAAGGCATGCCAGTTATAACAGGTGAGATAAATACTCAAATAGTTATTATAATATAACAACACCTGTATACAATCTTCTACATGCCTTGATTGCCTTCTGCCCTCTGATTGATAATTATTTAACAAGTAAAAGGCTGTTTATTTGTTCATCTCTCAGTCATCACTGTATTACGTTGCATTATATGCTTTGCCCCCACAATAAAAACTACAGAACTTTGATCATTAAGCATTTAAATATCATCTTATTAAAACATATTATTGTAAGATATAGAGTGATGGCTGATATTTAAATGCATTTTATGTAAATAGTCTGCTATACTGTTAAAAATATATAATTGTTTTACACTATAAGCTGTCATACTGTAATTGCATCTTACCTTTTAGCCATATAAATATCAGCAACTGCGTTGCTTTATTCAGTTTAGGCCTCTGAATAAAACTGAGGTGTTTTTCTCCTCAAGTATGAGCTCCATATTCTTCTATATCAGTGGTTCTCAATTCCAGTCCTCGCGTACCACCGCTCTGCACATTTTGTGTGCATCTCTTATCTCTTCAGACGTTTCTTCTATCGACAACAGAGGATTTTCCGCCATGATTCCAGTTTATTAAAGTGCATTAAAGTGTGCGAGACGTGAATTTAAATTGTATTTATTTACAGAGGTATATTATGTCACACTTCTCTAGTAAGTTTCATCTGTGTGTGAAGTGAAGAACTTGGCAACGGTTTTCCCGTTCTCAGGGAGTAGGGAGCAAAGAACACTGTGTAGGGATCATGTCAATCAGAACACCGTTCATGCATGGAGCTCTCTTCTAACGAGCTGGTTGTCTGAATCAGCTGTGTTAAATAAGAGAGACATGCAAAATATGCAGAGCGGTAATGTACTCTTCCATTAAAAAAAATTGACTTTTTAAATACAGTGGGTACGGAAAGTATTCAGACCCCCTTAAATTTTTCACTCTGTTATATTGCAGCCATTTGCTAAAATCATTTAAGTTAATTTTTTTCCCTCATTAATGTACACACAGCACCCGGCATGTCTTAAAGTAATAGTTCACCCCAAACTGAAAATTCTATAGTCATTTACTCACCCTTGTGCTATTTCAAAACTTTATGACTTTCTTTTGTGGAACATAAAAGAAGATATTTTGAGAAATACAGGTTTGGAATGACATGAGGGTGAGTAAATCATGACATTTAGTTAAAAAAAATAAATAAAATTTGGATAACTATGTATCGACTTACACCATGAAAGAGTCTTACATGCAATAGAATTATTAGAGTTTCTTAAAGAGTTTACGTACACATCCAAATCTTTCCTGAAAATAAAAAAGTAGGGAGTTTTCTTTGAAAATGTACACCTTATGAATGTAAAATTTAGCAAGATATAGCAATAGATTAATAATACTTTTACAGTGAGAAGGGTCTAAATTCAAAAAGCAATTTTTGGGGTTATACAAAAGTTTGGATATAAATGTGTTAACAAAATGGGAAAAGTCAACCCAGAACACTTTAGAATAAGCACAGTCCCAAAACACATGATTGATTGTTTCTTCAGACTGAAGGCAAAAGGAGCAATTGGGGGAAATACTATTGTTAAACTTAGCAAGTTTGTAATTTACCGGATAACAATTATGGATCATTTTGATAGAGACTTCACCAACTTTATTAGATAAGAAGAATGTTTGTCGAACAAGCCAAAACTCTTCCCAATCTATATCACTAAATATGTTATTCCAGATTGTCAAACAATAGGAGTTGCTCTCCCTGAATCCTGGGAAGACATCATCAGGAGGAGTGAACACAACGCCATTGTCAGCCAGTGCAGCTCTTCGCGAGCGACTGACTGTGTGATTGTGAGTCTGTTGTTTCTGCGCCACTCTGTGATTAGAGCTCGTGCTGAGGAATCGGACTGTCAGTGGCAGGAACTTCCCCCGTCGAGCTGCGGAAGCCTGGACACACACAGCTGCTCCGGCCGCCCGATTTCAGCCCCAAACCCTCACAGTCGGGCTGCGGAGCGTTATACTGACTCGAGGCTCGTGGTGGGACGAGCAGGAACAAGCCCTGTTACGGTTGTGGGTGATCTGGATGTTCCGCTGAACGGTAAGATGTGGATCATGCTAACGAGCTAACACGCGCTCAGCTCCCGTCCGAGGCTTGCTGGGAGTGTCGGGCTACCTGTCAAATGAGTGTTTACATCGCTTTTAAACCACTCGGAGATCGCTGTCTCTTTATTAGACCCGGTAAGTGGTTTGGATTGATGCTCAGAGGTTTGATATTGAGAGTCAGGCACGTGATGTTAAGTCAGAGGGAGCAAGGGAAGCCAGAAGCCCAGTGAGGCCATGACATGCAGCAGATGAGCCTTAGTCACTGCACCAGATACAACCCTAAACTATCCAGAAGATCAGCATTAACCCAGTGATAGATCTGTGTTCATTCATTGTTGGTCACGGCACCAGAGAGGTCTGTTCATGGCACAGCCCCTAAAACCTGTGCTCAAATCCAGGTCCCGAAGAACTCCAACACTGCACATTTTTGATCCATTATTGATAATTACCTGAATTATATCTTAAGTCGCAGTACTGGGGTCTTCCAGGATTGAGGACCGCTGCCTTGAAGGGATTGTTCACGTTCAGTTGCTGATTCCCATTGATTCCATAGTATGGGAAAAAACACTATGTAAGTCAATGGGGAGCAGCAACTATCCCTTTAAACCAGAAGATCAGTATATTTAATACGTTTAAAATCATCAGCACATCACAGCCTGCCTCCTGAGAAGGCATTTCTGCAAAAAAAAAATGAAAATATATATATATACATGCATACATTGATAATGATAGGAACCAATATCAATAACTGGGCACCAAATAAGCATATTTATATGATTTCTTAAGGATCATATACTGAAGACTGGAGTAACGGTGCTGAAAATTTAGCTTTGCATCATAGGAATAAATTAAAGTTTAAAATATATTAAAATAGAAAACAGTTCTTTTAAATGCTAATAATATTTCACAATATTTCTGTTTTACAGTATTTTTGATTTAAAAAAATGCAGCCTTGGTGAGCATAAGAGACTTCTTTCAAAAGCATTAGAAAAAATTTTTTACCCACCCCAAACTTTGAATGGTAGCTCCGCTTATGTCTGAGATGCACTCAAACTTATTTGTAACCATATGAAATAATTGTGCTGATCATGACTCTTTTTCATGACTCTCTGCTCTCTATTTGTTTTGTTTTTCTTTTAAGAGCTGCCTAATTCTCTAATAAATGTCTTAATGAACTGGTTCTGCTGGTCTCAGATGAAGCCTTTTAAATAGGAGCTTGATAGACCAGTTGAGTTGAGTGATTATGAATAGCATCAAATTAAATTGTGTGCTGCAAGAAATTGGTTTTAATCGTTTTAAATTAAACTAATAATGTGTGACTCACCACTATCACTGAACCCATTGTAACCCAAATATTTAATTAAAAAGAACCAATTTCATGACGATCACAAGCTTGGAATCATCTGAGCAAAAAGTGCTTGATCTTGCTGCGTGACGTGGATCTTTTTAGTTAGTATGCAGGTGGCTTGCTTTGCTCAGCTGACATACAGTCCGTCTTTGCTCAGTGAAAGCGTTTGTGTTTTAGTGAAGGCATCGCAGTCTTTGAGCGGTGTGAATGTGTGGCCAGCTGCGAGCTCGGGCTCCGCTGCAGTGGCTTCTCAATGAGAGTAGCTGGTCCTCCTCTGGGGAATCAATGGGAAAGTTATAACTTTGGCTTCACACAGGAACTCAAGCACAATTCATATCCACTCATACTCTTGTGCTGCTGCAAAGTGCCTGATTATATTAAACGTGTTCATCTGTGGGATGTGACTTCTGTGTGACGGAAATGTGACAGTGTCTTGTTATATAAGGGCTATGTAGGTTGCTTTACTGTAGTGGTACTAGTGGCTTTAAATATCCAATATTGATGGCAATATTGATGGAAGAAGGTGGCCATTTGCCAATATATAGTCCTACATTGCTTTTATTTTTTAAGATTTACACATTTCTGAAACAAATTATTTTACACAACATTTACCCAAAATTCTCACACACATGCACAAACTAAAAACATTTATTATTCATTGGCTATACTGTCTGTAAATTTTGAAACTGACACAAAATAGGGTTTATGTTGATGAAAAGCCAATAATTAACAATATAGTAATTAGTAATAGAAGTTTATGAATTTAAATATGTAATTATTTCATTTAATTAAGGTAAATTAAATTATTTTATTTAATAATATAAAGCATAAAAATATTTTATTTTAAAATAAAAACAATCAAAATGAGACACTTACTAAAAAGATTAAATATTTGATTTGTTTACCTGCATGTCATGTGACTATTAATCAGCAGCTGCATGTGTTCTTTAATTACTAAAATTTTAACTAAAAACCTCACAAGGTAGCTTAAGTAATTATTTTAGCTCAAAGAGGTTTGGCTTATAAAAATGTTTGTGTAGCTCTGATATATAGTTGCTGAACGATTCCCTTATTCATATAATAAATGTTATTACTGATTTTGCTTGCTTTAGTATGTCCTAGTCTTCACACTTGGATGGTTTTGGACACAATAGACCTGATTTTGTAGGATCTCCATTAGTGGTCGACCGATATTTGGCTTTTTTTTTTTAAAATATCGGCATTGGCCGATAAGTTTTCCTGTTTGGCCGATATGATGCGGGACATTTATTTTGACGGCGCTGAGAACGGCAGTGCCTGAGCACACAATCGTTAACAGTTCTGTCTAATACGGATAGACGTCTGTATAATAATCCGATAGAACTGTTAAACAAAGGAATTAAAATGTATACAAAAAGTATCATAATGATTGCTTTTATATTATTAGTAATAGAAAGGCAAACATTATAATTACTTTCTTGTTTGCCGTCAGCATTCAGCAAACATGCATTTATATCATATAAACAAATCTTTGAATAACTAATGAACATTTAATTTCACAAACCTTGCAAACTTAGTCGAATCCAGTTGTGAGACCTTGTGAAGTGTGCATGTGTATCCTGCATGATCGCGTGTTCTCTGCGTCACGGTCGGTCTGTGTGAATTGAATACGGACAGGTGGAGAGTTCTGCTTGACTGGAAAACGATAAACTCGTGATTTCAAATTATGCTGCGCTTTATGCATTTGCTCACTGTCATATTCATGTCATTTCTACTGTGTGCTCTAAAATGAGTGTTACCTTGGCTTTATTTGAAAAAATATGATTCCCAATGCACACAAACTTCCCAGAATACTAAGTGCCCCGTTGGTTACAGTGTTTACTTCCTGTTTTTATTATATTTTTCATTAAATATTTATTTATTTGTGAAAAATACTTTGTCATCTAATGTATAAGTATGTTTATTTAACACATTTATTTTTTAACCCATTTTCAAATGATTTCAAATTTCTTGAATATTAATTAAAATAAATACAATTATATCGGCTTTATATCGGCCATCGGCCTCCCTGCTTTCCAAGTTATCGGCATCGGCTGTCAAAAAACACATGTTCGGTCGACCACTAATCACCATTAAAAGTAACATCATAACAAGGGTTTCTTGATTCATTGTTTATGCTAACACGGTTTCACTTCCTCTTTGTTCATGCACAGCTGACACTTAAAAATTCAGACATCAAGATGCTTCCCAAAAATAACAGAAAGAAAGTGAAGTTTGAGTGTAACACAGTGCTCGAACATTCACAATAGTGTTTGAGAAATCGGAGCTGCTGGCGTCTCTCTGAAGCTCAGTGGGTTGGACTGAAGTGTCAGGGCAATCACACTCTGATGCAGAGTTCATTTAAATGAAGCACCGCACTGCAGTTTCTCATGGTGGTCTCTAGCTCAAGGCAAAACAAGGCCATTGAGGACACAGACACCAGCCTTAGATATTCAGTGTTAATGTTACCTCTCACCATGTTATCCTGTAGATTGAGACTTCACATTCACAGTATACACTACTGTTCAAAAGTTTGGGTAGGAAGATTCTTTTCTTTTTTTTCTTTTTATGAAATGAATGCTATCATTCAGCAAGGATGCATTAAATTGATCAAAAGTGACAGAAGACAATATTATAGAGATGAATCGATTACCGGTTTGACGATCAATCGTGATAAAATACCCCACGGTTAGTATTACCATTTCATATTTTAATTATCACTATAACCGTATTCGATTACCGCGATTTGAACAACTGAGGATAAATAAATACTGTACTGCACAGGGCTCTAGTGTGTGACCAAATGGGCGCATTTTGAGATCATTTTTTCTGCTGGTGAGTTCATTTAAATGAAGCACCGCACTGCAGTTTCTCATGGTGGTCTCTAGCTCAAGGCAAAACAAGGCCATCGAGGACACAGACACCAGCCTTAGATATTCAGTGTTAATGTTACCTCTCACCATGTTATCCTGTAGATTGAGACTTCACATTCACAGTATACACTACTGTTCAAAAGTTGGAAGATTCTTTTCTTTTTTTTCTTTTTATGAAATGAATGCTATCATTCAGCAAGGATGCATTAAATTGATCAAAAGTGACAGAAGACAATATTATAGAGATGAATCGATTACCGGTTTGACGATCAATCGTGATAAAATACCCCACGGTTAGTATTACCATTTCATATTTTAATTATCACTATAACCGTATTCGATTACCGCGATTTGAACAACTGAGGATAAATAAATACTGTACTGCACAGGGCTCTAGTGTGTGACCAAATGGGCGCATTTTGAGATCATTTTTTCTGCTGGTGCGACTAAATTTTGTCTGTGGTCGCACTGGCGCGACCACCGCATTGTTTAACTCATAAGCACTGCATTTTTGTTACATGGGAGAAACATCAAACAGCAAACGAAACTGAAAGCATAACGAAACCGCGCGACTTGTTTGAGCTGCGCAGCGCTTCGAGTGTAGAGCCTGGTTTATACTCGCCGCGTCAGGAGCGCGAAGCTGCGTGCAGCAAAAATGACGCGAATATTGAGGAAACGATGGATGGGTTTCATGTTAAAGTAAAGTAAAAGACCGCTTCTTAAACCGAAGGTGAACGTGTTGGTATTCTTGTGGGACAAAAACATGCAAGCACTGTCACCGACAGCAAGTTTAGTTTTACTTTTCTTTTTGTTTTCATTTTGAAAAGCTTGTTATCTTTGCTGTTTACCTCACGTTATGCGATGGAGGCTCTCTTTTTTATTTATTTGATTCCTCAGTGTTTGCTAAACATTCTGTAATTTATTAGTCGGTATATAATACAGCATGTGGTGTATATGCCATGCCTCGTCTTACTCGTTTTTAAGATAATTTGTCATTGTATCTTACTGTTTTATTGTTGTTATGCTTTTTAATTAAGAATAACAATGAATTCATCTTTTGTTTTAGTCTTAAAAAGTGAAAGGTGTGTAGATCAAAAAACGGACCGAATTAGCATGCCCTGCTGTAAATTTTGACCGGTTGATGAAAAACAAGCTTATGTGGATTCTACACATTTAAACAATAAGGTATCTAGTATTATTTATGGAGCAGATAAATACATATAATCATTTATTAATCAATTATCATTTTGACTTCTTTATTTAAAAGCTGAAATGTGAGGTTTACCATTTATGAAACTTTTTCAAAGCTTTATTTGAACATTTACATTAGATATTTGAACATGCTATTAGATAAACTGTTGTCAGTCATGTTGTCATTTAAAATCCGGACATCATTGACAATATTATTGTTTTAGTTATGCAAGCAAAAACTAATTTTATTTGTTGTTTGTTGATGTTAAATGTAAAACTTGGTGAAATGATTTGTGTGTCAGTACTTTTCCAGCACATTTTAGCAATACCGTGATAATACTGATAACCGTGTTCATTTTGGTCACTATGATCGTGATAAGAAATGTTCATACCGTTACATCCCTACAATGTTACAAAAGATATTTATTTCAAAAAAAAAAATGCTGTTCTTTTGAACTTTATTCATCAAAGAATTCTAAAAAAAATGTATCGCGGTTTCCACATTAGTATTAATCAGCACAACTGTTTCCAACATTGATAATAATAAGAAATGTTTCTTGAGCAGCAAATCAGCATATTAGAATGATTTCTGAAGGATCATGTGAGACAGAAGATTGGAGTAATGATGCTGAAACTAAAACCAAGTGAAGTCATGAATGAAACCGAGTTAAATTTACATGTTATTTTAGATGATGCAGGGTGGATGTCAAAATGTTCACTGAATAACACTGTAGCGAATCAGCTCATGGGGAAATATGAATAATTAATCATAACTAGTTATAATTAATTATAAATATGTAGATCCGCTGTAGATATTTAGCTGACCTCTCAGGGTCAACTGTCTATCAATTCTAAGAACATTAATTTCCTGGTTAAGGGAAATAACTTTCTTACTGTACAATTCTACAAAGAGCTTGTAGCATAAATCTGCATGATTAAGTGACTCCAGTTATGAGCAAACAATGAACAACGTCAAGTGTGATACAAATAAGACTTTATTACACTTTAAATTTTGTTCTGTTTCTCATCCAAAGCTGTTACATGACATTAGAAGGCTTGGAATATAACACACAATATGGATGGATTATTGTATGGATTATTATTATGATACACATCCTTATTCACTTAAATTCTAGGCTACTGAAATAATGACCAGGACAGTCTTCAAAAATTCTAATTTTTGAACAGTTTTGAACATCAGTTTTGAACAAGTAAACGATAGAATTGTCATTTTTTGGGAGAACTATTCCTTTAATCTCTGTCCTGTTTTTTTCCCTTGGAGTGTGGCCTTCCTGTAATGTCAGCAATATATCTTCCTGTGACTCGACAGCAAGGATGTTGTTATAGTTACAGGCATTAGGTTCGACCCCCCTCTCCCTTCCCCCTGAGGTCACAGGAGAGTATTTCCCAATAGACTTAGTGATAGGTTGTGAGTCATGCTAGAGAACTTCTATCGGCTTAACAGCTCTAATGAGCCTTTAAACCAACCTGTTCAATCTCTTCAGCTCTCTGCTTTCAAACCGTAACTTCCTCTATTTAATACTGCATCTCTAGCGTGCTCCGTCTCAACCTCTCCAGATTGAGTAATAAAGGATTGATTGTTATCATGCAATTGAGTAGGAGGTGTTCAGGCCTGCAGTGGTTTTCATTTATCTGTCCTCATATGATCTCATACTGTTAGGATTTGTTCACACTGCACTTTTGTCTTTGGGAAAAGTGTAAATTTTCCCTCTGCTCTTGTCTATCATGACATCTTGCCATGGTGCTGCACGACTGATGCACACAAGACAACATAAACACAGGTGGTATTGCTGAATTTGGCATGCTTATGCATGTTCTATTCAAAATAGTTCACTGTTTCACTATTCTTACTAGTTTACAGCTGTGAATTTTGTGTGATTAAAAACCTATTTGTACCCACTGAAGAAAAAAAAAATCTGTCCTGCTTCTAACTTCTAATTCCAATCCAGGGGTACTTGGAAACATTCAAATTTTGTATTTTTAAATCAAAAATAATGACTTAAAAATATCAGGGCTATCAAAAGATGAATATAATCACAATTAATGTCTTGTTTTTAGTTCATGTGAATGTTAACACGTGCCGTTTTAAGGAAAGAAACTAATATGTAAGAGTTATGCGTACAGCATTGAGTTTGGAATAAACCTACGCTAAAATGTCTATTTTACATATAAATGAAGACACCGGGCAGATGTAGATTTCTGCCACACTCTTGACTCATCCCATTCGCACTTCTCTTTTCTTCACAACAATGTAACTAACGCCAGATGCTATTGAGCTCTAAACTGTCAAAACTTGTGAAACACAAACAAACTGTGCCTCATTAAAGGGACAGTCTTTTTTTCAAGACTGCATGGTTATCAGCATTGGTTAATTGCATGTTTAATTGAACATTCTCATTTAGTCTTTTTTTACATTTCGATTACATTTGCCATCTAATACTAACAATCGCAATCTTTAACTACACTAATGATTTTATTAGCAACACTTAAACATAATCTTTAGCAAGTCTCAAAATTAGTATACATTTTTCATACGTACATATGAAGTCACTTGTAATAGATTTTAGTTTTTAGTGTTTTATTCTTAATTTATTTAGACAAATAGTTTACCATTTTAATATCTGCAGTTTATTGGTTATCAACCAAAAATGAAAATAATTATTAATTTATTGACCGTTAAAATAACGATTATTTTTAATTCTACAAAAAAAGGGTCTTGCATTCTAATATATATTCATAATAACCATATGTGACCCTGGACCACAAAACCAGTCATAAAAGGGTCAATTTTTTGAATAAATAAGCTTTCCATTGATGTATGGTTTGTTAGGATAGGATAATATTTGGCCAAGATACAACTATTTGAAAATCTGGAATCTGAGGGTGCAAAAAAATCTAAATATTGAGAAAATCGACTTTAAAGTTGTCCAAATGAAGTTCTTATCAATGCATATTACTAGTCAAAAATTAAGTTTTGATATATTTACGGTAAGAAATTTACAAAATATCTTCATGGAACATGATCTTTACTTAACCTAATGATTTTTGGCATAAAAGAAAAATCTATAATTTTGACCCATACAATGTTTTTTGGCCATTGCTAAAAATATACCCAAGCGACTTAAGACTGATTTTGTGGTCCAGGGTCACATATGTAATAATGTTTGTTAATATTCTTAAGGCAATTAATATATATTGTTAACAAGAATATCTAACGTTGTTGTTAACATTATTGGGGGTTCTAGGTTAAATGAGAGTCCTAGTGGGTGGTCCCTGTTGGAAAAGATCTATGGAAATTAGTATATTCTGAACAGTTTGTGCAGCATTAATCAGTACTTTGATTTCCATCATGCAATGGTATTTCTTGCTCAGTGGTTGTCACATGCCAGATGACGAGCTACTTTATGGGTCACATGAATCTCTGCCGTCTCGCTTCCCATTTCCCCTCCTGCAGGAATACAGCACAGGCCCGAAGCTCAGGAGCAGCACGTAGACCCACCTCTTCTTTACATCAGCATTGCAGGGAGGAGACTGTACGGTTGTTTTCACAAGAGAAAGGAAAGCTGAGGAGACGTGTTCATTTCTAATGAATAGGTTTTCCCAACATCTTCGCTGTAGTCTGGATGTATTGCGTTTTAAAGGGCAACAATCTCAGGTTCTCTCTTCTTTCTCTTTGGGTTTTTGCAACTCCCAGTACGCTTACGCTAACGTGCCTCACCCACTGCCTTAGCAACCGTGATCTGCCTTACCAGGTGAGTAGTGTCTTGGCAACAACAATGACAGCTGCTTTGTGTCCCTGTGTCAGGCTAGGAAGAGTAAGGAGCCTCTCAAATTCTTGAAGGTTTGCAATGTTGTTGCACCTCAGAGTGAACTTACTTTTTGTCTTATTTTTAGTTTTGAATTCCATGTTCGTTGTGTTTGCTAAAGCAAGCTACTATGCTAATACTTATGATTAGTGATGAATACTTCACAGTAAGTATTAAACGTTGGTGTGTAACTCATATGACACTGTTTGTGCTACGAACTTGAATGATCCCTCAAATTATGTGGTCTGCTCTTACTTTCCTTAGAGATAACATGTATGATTTCACCTGGTGGCCGAGACACATTAAACCGACATCAAAGAGCTAGTGGCAATGGAAACCTATTGCGATGTTTCATCAAGTTGCCTACATTTGGGGCGGAAATGTTGCACTTGAGTACACCGCAAAGACACGGCCAACTAGTATGTGTGTTCAGCACCTGTGTGAGTGGAAATAACTCTCCATATCACAAGGTGGCAATAGTCTGTATTTGTCATTCAAACTGAAAGGTGGACCCAAAACAAAGCAACTGTGTGCGCCCTCCTGACTTGTTCGGTTTCTTGATGTCACTTCCGTTTTTCTTCTTGTACACCGATTCGCTTAGTTGAACTGCCAATCAGAGTGATCTCTCTCTCCAATGGGCTCTGCCGACAATTCCACATGCTCAACTGGTTGAAAAGCTACCGATGCAGGGTCCATCTAGTGCAGAATACACTAGTGGATGTGCACCTGTACTAGCTGTAGGCATATGCTAAGCATTCACATCAAAACTAATGTATGCTTTTGGCTTGATATACTCAAGTGATGTATACTTTCAAACAAGCAAAAAATCCCATAGACAAATGAAGAAGGGATCTAGGCACACTGATTTGGTTTGATTGCAAAGTCCAAAATTTAATTTGATTCCATCTCCTTGCTCCCATATGATGGATTGTATTATTTGGCTTCGAATCGTGGAACATTTATTTAATCAACATGAGTACTATCATGAGTATTGGCAAAAATGGAAAGCGTTGTTCACTTCACATTTTGATTCATGGTTTTACCCCATACACATATGGCATTTATGACTCTCAGAAGAATAAATCAGTTGAGCAAGAACAGCTAGGTTCTGGAAGTAAACAACAATAAGTCAATGTGATTTTTAATCTAGTTTTTGAAAAATATAGTACCTTGCACACCCGAATCTGTAGCAGGGCTTTGCCGCCAATTCAACATGTTCAATCAGTCGAAAAGCTACTGACGGGGAGTCCATCTAGTACCAACAGTGTAGAGCACACTTATTTTCCACATTCCACTCTACTTGCTGTAGGTATTCGCTAAGCATTCACATCAAAACTGAAGTATACTTTGGGCTTAATGTGCACAAGTGAAGTACACTTGAGGCTTTAAAACAAGCCGAAATCCCATTGACTTCCAATGAGGAAGAGATCTGAGCCTAGATATCTAGAGACCAGAATATCATAGAGACTAATGTTGGATAAGTAAGCAACCATCTAAAAACCACACAAAACACCTTAATACCCACATAGCACATGCTAAAAATGTCTTAGCAACCACATAGCAATGCCCTGGCAACCACCTAGAGCACCATAGCATTTGTTTTGCCCATGTTTGTGTGTTTTGCCCATTGCAAGCACCACTCTCTGAAAAATCTGATTATCTATGCAGTCCATCTCAACTAATTTGGTTAAATCTGAGCTAACATCTTGCTCTAGCTGATGTCCGTTGCCTCAACTTGAATACTGTTAAGTGAAACTGTCATTGTTTAAATCTTTGCAAGTGGGCTAAGCAGATTTACTACACGCAAGCCGTTCTATAGGTTCCTAGTCCCGTTATGTATGTTCCTGAAGGCAATGTGGATGTTTGGCTCAGTGAGAGAAGCCAAATCTGGATTAAAAGCAAATAAAACTCGGTTTGAGGAGATGTTTGGTTCAGTTGGCCGTGTAACTTCTACAGTGCATTCTGGGTCCAGTTCACATGGTGTTTTATGGGAGTTGGTAGGGAATTCATTCTTTTTCCTAGAGATGTTGGAAAGTCGTAGAGTTTTCTTCGCCACCTCACATTTACAGTGACTTGAGTTATTCGTGAAGGGTTCCAAGAACAAGGACAAGAACAAAGAAGAGACGACTCCCATTTAATTGCCTTCAGTGTCTTTTCATGTTTGATCAATTATACAAACACACTCATCTTAACAGGAGAAGTTCCCAGACTTCTGTTCTCATTCTTGTGATGTGTATCTCTCTGTAGGATGCGTGAGGACATGTCGAGCGTGGTGTGTGTGAAGGAGACAGATGGGCAGGGGGACCCCGGAGAGAAGCTGTCCCAGGATGAGCTGCTATGTCGGACACGGGAGGTCATGCAGGGGCTGGAGGCGCTCCGTGCTGAACATCAGACCATCCTGGAGGGGCTGATGGGGACCTTGCACTGCCTCAAACAGAGCCAGGAGGGTCGTGCTGTTGAGGAGAAGACCGCCATGATCCAACGCTCTATGGAGATGCTAGAGCTGGGCCTTAGCGAAGCACAGGTGCAGTGTGGAAATGCTTCCAAAGTGGGATGAAATGGGGAAATGTTTTTTTTTTATAAATTTGCTTGAAACCATAGTAACAGAAAGGCTACTCTCTCTTTTTCTTTCTTTTATCGATCGGTGCAGGTGATGATGGCTCTGTCAGGGCATCTGAGTGCAGTGGAGGCAGAGAAACAGAAGCTTCGAGCACAGGTACAAACACAGACACACTGCACCACATCAAAAATTAAATCGTGCTCTTGGGTTCAGTGGCGCACAGGTACAAAAATTTGGTTTGATTGCAAGATCCAAACTCAAATTCAATTCCATCCCACTGCACTAATTTGATATGTTTTCACATTGTATTTCACATTGTATTATTTGGTTCCAAGTTGTGTCAACAAGTCAGTTTTTTTTAATTAAATTAAAATCACATTAATCAAATTCTTGGCTTGCTACTAAATTACAAACAGTTACCAAGAAATAGGGCTGGACGATATGGCCTAAATTTATATCACGATATATTTCTTAATTTCGGTCGATACGATATAATTCTGATATCGATATGAACACTATTTAAAACAGCCTTGTAAAAACTGCCAAGAACGCCCACAACAGATGTCTGTGCATACAAACTTATGAAAAATGAATTTCACCAAATGAAACACCTCATATAAAACCATATAATATTTTAGAAAAAAAAACAGCACAAATAAATTAATGTTCACCTTTTATTTGTATTTAGCCTTCATACAAACAAGAAATGTGAAATCACTGTCAAATAAACATCTCAGACTCACCTTATTAATTATTAATATCTTCTAACATACCAGTCACATCAAAAAATACTCAACTGTATATTGATAATCAGCATATTAGAATGATTTCTGAAAGATCATGTGACACTGAAGACTGGAGTAATGATGCTGAAAATTCAGCTTTGATCACAGGAATAAATTACATTTTAAAATATATTCAAATAGAAAATATTTCTAAATGTTACTGTTTTTGCTGTACTTTGGAACAAATAAATGCAGACTTGGTGAGCAGAAGAGAATTCTTAAAAAAAAAAAATCTTACCATTCAAAAACTTTCGACTGGTAATGTAGGGCGGCTCATTATTCTTATAGATTGAAACAAATGTGCTTCAGCCAAGATAAAGAATATGAAAAGTGCTGAGAGTTGCTGCAGAAAAAAAAGAGCAACAACAAAAACTTGTTGCTGGAGGCGGGCTTATTAAAAATGCAAATTGATTGTCTGCCAGCAGGAGGTGCTGTGAGAGCAGTAGAACTTGCGGTTTCTCCAGTAATGGCTGTAATCAAAGCAGCTCCGCTCATGAACAGTACTTTATCAGATAAAAATGAAAATGTAATCGAAACTTTTCTGAAGACAGTCGGTTCCCTTCAGAGATTCATATAAAACACCCGCGCCGCGTTTTGATTTTGAAACGTGCAGTGCTAATGTTTATTCAACGAAGTCAAACGCCACAAATAAATCAATGTATGGGAAACTGGTAATGTATATCGAAATATCGGAAATGTGTTTAAAAATCATATCACCGTTATTGAAAAGCATTAAACAATTAAATAACATATATGTAACACAAACACATCTTATTGTTTTTGTATTTTTCAGTGTAAATGATATGGTAATTTATAGTTTTTACTTCCAAAAACCATACAGTTGACAGTATTTTACAGTAAAATTACATAAAATGCAAGTTTTCACTGTATATGGTAAGGTATATATATACAGTATATATGTATGGTAATATATATATATTTTTTATGACTCATTATTAATAGTTTTGCTTCATGCATGTCCCTCATTAAAGATTAGAAATATAAGATAATGTTTTTGGCTTATAATGCTCTTATTCACCTCTGTGCTGGTTGGTTTGGTTTATGGATTTATTGAGGATTTTTCTTTTAATGACTGGGGAAAAGAAAGGGGAAAATATTTCCTGAAGTAGGGCTGCTGAAAAAGTGGTCTGCTGCTGTTCGCTTCCACAAATGAGTATAAAAGCTCTAGTGTGAAAATGCCCTGAGGCTGCTTTTCCTGTTCTCCAGGTGCGGAGGCTGTGTCAGGAGAACCAGTGGCTGAGAGACGAGCTGGCAGGAACCCAGCAGCGGCTGCAGAAGAGTGAGCAGAGCGTGGCCCAGCTGGAGGAGGAGAAGAAACATCTGGAGTTCATGAACCAGCTCAAGAAATATGACCAGGACCTCAGCCCATCAGTGAGACTCGATCTTGTTTTCCTCCTGAAGTCTATCATAGAGCCTTTATCTCTGTGTATCTTTTTTTCTGAAGTCTCACTCTGTGCTTCTCTCCACCTCTTTCCATCTCACTCTCATCAGGATGATAAGGACTCTGATTCCAGTAGGGAGACACTGGATGATCTTTTCCCAGATGAGCAGGATGAGCCGGGCCATGGCAGTAAGTAGCACTCATCTCCGGTCCTCTGACCTGGCAAAACACAGGACACATAGAAAAGTCAAATTCAAAATATAGACCTGTCCCAATTAAAACACTATGGTATGAAGTACTATTGACATACCATGATACTAGAAAGCGGTAACCACTCAGGCTAATGGTATACAAGTCTCAGCAAAGTCAGAGGCCACTAGTAAAAAAAGTTTCTAATTTTAAACAATTTGTCACAAATTTGCTTACATTTGTTTTAATGTGACAAAAAAATAAATAATAATGAAATAAATGATCATTTATAAATATAATAAATTATAAATATAAAATGTATATTTTTAATTACATTTCTACACTAACATTCAGAACTTTGGAGTCAGTAAGGATTTTAAAATTCTCTTATTCTCACTAAATCTGCATTTATTTGACCAAAAATACAGTAAAACAGTAATATTGTGAAATATTATTACAGTTTAAAATAACTGTTTTCTATTTTAATATATTTTAAAATGTAATTTATTCCTGTGATTTCAACAGCCATTTCTCCAGTCTTCATTCCGAAATAATTTTAATATGCTGTTTGGGTGCTCAAGAAACATTTCTTACACAGTATATTAATAGCTTAATATTTTTGTGAAAATCGTGCTACTTTTTTTCAAGTTTCTTTGATGAATAGAAAGTTCAAAAGAGCACATTTTATTTGAAATAGGAATATTTTTTAACAAGTCTTTACTGTCATTTTTGATTAATTTACTGCATACTTTCTGAATAAAAATATTAATTTCTTAAAAAAAATTTACTTAATGACTCCACATTTTGAACAGTAATGTATATTAAATAAATCTCTATATTTATATAAATGTATATTCACACAAACAAATATTCTATTTATATCTGGGTTTAAATGAGACAATCACAGATTTTCAATGTGGTCTCAGACTTTTGTACCTCGCTGTACTTCACTGTAGTATATCATATCACCATCTGATACCATCACCGTACACTGACATTTTTCATTTTAATATTTAAAAAATGTGCAATGACCTCGAAATATAATTTTCTTGAGAGTGAAAAAATATATTACATTCATTTGACATATATTACATTCTCCTCTTACTCTTTTCGTATACATATATTTTACCACAATTGTATTTTAGTCAACTAAAAAGTGTAAATTATGGAAAACTAAAATGTGCAGTGGGTTGATGGGGGAAGGGAAACAAACAACAGTTCCTTTCCTTATTTTCTGCTAGAAAGAGTTTCCTGTCTTGTATTTCCTTTCATCCCCTCCACTTTCTCTGTTCTCCTGCCTGATAATTGGCTCATTGACTGCAGAGCAGGATCAAAGGGCAGCGTGGGCCGTGTTGTGACAGAGAGCGCTCCAGTGCACGGGAGTTTGCGGCATCATATGTCGCAGGCTGACAATGCCGAGTCCTGAGCGTGCTCAGATTAGCCCTCATTCTGACACATGAATGCCAGACGGCTGTTTCTCTCTCAGTGATGCATCCTTGCAGTAAATGATCTCCAGCAGGCGTTTTCAAAGAGGCCGACATTAATCTGCTCTAAGAAAGATCGCATTAATCTCTTCTTCTCATTCCTGAAGTGCTGCCAATGTAATCCTTTCACTGTCACTTTGCCATGTTTTTAATAATTTTTAGTTTATTTGAGTTGGCTAATTTGAAGTTAGCTTCGGCCTTTTAAGTCTGAGGCAAGTTCACATTGGGAAATACATGCTTTTAGATCTTGTGCCTATAAGTGACAGTAAGAAGTGCTTAGAAAGAAGCTACTTGTTGACTTTTGCTAATTGACCATCTTAACTCAAACACACAGATTTTGTTCCAGAAGAAAGTTAAATGTCTGCTGCTGTCTACATTGGCAGCATCTGAAATGAAACCTGAAAAGAGAGATTTGAAACACCCTGTTTAACAGCATCTCTGTTTGTGATCACTCATGAGAACCACACAAGACACTTCAATTCCAGTACCAAATTATTACATTCCAATAGCGGGGCCATTCAAGGGCCTCAGTAAACTTGTGCTGGGCCTCAAGATGACTTAAAAGTATTTAAATGAAATCAGATTTTTTTTTAAAATATATATATTTTGTGTGTTATAATTTTTAATTATTATTACAATTATTATTAATATATTACAGTAATCTAACTAATGAAAATATGCATGAAATCAAGTGTAATCTGAAATCATATTTCTTTTCTCCCGTCAATAATTATTGTTTTTATTTAATTTAATATCAACACTCTTAGTTTCTGTTAATAAAAAAGTTGGAAAACATAATTACAGCAGAAATACCACAAATATCCAAACCTACTGAATGTGTGGGGCCTTCAAATACTGTGTTGGACAATGGGGGGCCTTCCAAGTCAGAAAAGTTGAGAAACTCTACCATAGTCTGATATTAGCATGTTGCTAATCTAACAAAATATCTGTAAGCATTTTAGTGCTTATTAGAATTTTTAAGTAAAAGTTTTATATTTAGATGTTGAATGAAATATTTTATCTCTCAACATTTTTCACTGAGTTTGCCAAAGTGCATTCTGGTATTTCCTTATATTTGTTGATATATACCACAAATACTAAAGCGATGCACCTTTGAAGGCACTATCATTGCTGCCTCTAATGTGTGGAACACCATTTGTTTTGGGTCCGTCATGCCTACAAATACTGTCTAGGTAGGCAGCTCACTAGGTATGGGAACTAAGGTTGGGCCAATAGATGATACCATCGTCCATCACGATGACTGACAAACATCATGATTTTGAACCGGCATCGTGATCCACAACCTCCCCCCCAACCCACACCGTCTGCGTGCAGCCCAATTTTTTGTGACCATGCAGGTTGTTTTCAATGTTTTGGCAGATGGCGATCTAGCGAAACAGCCATAGACACAGCAGATATTTAGTTGTAAGACCAAGTGTTATACATTTTGTTTTACCGTATCTCATTCTCTCTTGCCCCACCAGTCCAGCCTCCTCACAGCAGTGCAGTAGCAGCAGCGCAGCAGGGCGGTTACGAGATCCCCGCTCGTCTCAGAACCCTCCACAATCTGGTGATCCAGTACGCCTCGCAGGGCAGGTATGAGGTGGCCGTTCCTCTCTGCAAACAGGCTCTGGAAGATCTGGAGAAAACATCTGGACACGATCATCCTGATGTAGCCACCATGCTCAACATTCTCGCCCTCGTCTACAGGTCAGCAGAAAACTTCAGCTTTGTAATGTATATTTGTTCACTGTCCACTCAGCTGACTTCACTGTATAGTTTTAAGCATGTTAGTCACAAGTACTGCTCACGTATGTGGACTACCATTCAAAAGTTTGGGGGCAGTAAGATTTTTTTTTTTTTTTAAAGGGGTCATATGATGCTATTTTAAAGATCATTATTTTGTGTATTTGGTGTAACAGAATATGTTGACATGCTTTAATGTTCAAAAAATCAAATGCTGTACATTATTGTAGGTCCTCTATGCCCCGCCTGTCTCAAACATGTCGTTTTCAACAATGCCCCCTCCTTTGACAAGCGCAGTCTGCTCTGATTGGCCAGCTGATCCAGTGCATTGTGATTGGCCAAACACCACAAGCACACGTCAGAAATTTATTGCCCCTTACCATAATCGCGAGCGTCAGCTTTCAAAGTAAATATCAAGACAGTTAAAAATGTCGTTAGTTTTACCATCAGTTCAAGCCCGAAAGGGCAACAGAGTCGCATTTTAGGAGGGCTCATATCTCTTTGGATTTGAGACTTTAGTCTTTGCAACTTTACAGATCTTTATGCACCAAGAGCTTGTAACACTCCAAAGAGAAAGGAAAGATTGAAATCGCATCATATGACCCCTTTAAACCGCACTGTGGTATCAACAAGTGCTTCAAACAAATAGGTTGAGAACCTCATCATCTATAGCTTTTGTTGTAAACTATGGTAATATCCGGTTTGCAAAGCATTTGGGACATTAGGCTATTGTGCCATCACCCTGTTGCCATGGAAACAGCTTTTTTCTGAAAGACCTTAGCAACAGCCCTTTGTTGCACAACGAATTGCAGTAGATTGATTTGAGTGTGATTTCTGCTCTTCAGGGACCAGAATAAATACAAAGAGGCAGCAAACCTCCTTAATGATGCACTGGCCATCAGAGAGAAGACCCTGGGCAGAGACCACCCTGCGGTAAGAACCTGTCTTACACTCATCAGTGTGTCTGGCTCTATGTGCTCTCCACATTACAGGAAAAAACAGTGTAAACAGCCTGTCTCTGCTGTGTGTGAGAGCATGTTGTGTGTTTATATTGAAATAAGCAGCACAGGCTGCTGACGTTTATTGAGTTTGTCATGTGAAGCTTATGTCTTGCCCTCCCATCAGGACCAGCGTCCCACAATTCTCTGCAGAGGTTAGATACTTTAACACCTCTTATAGACCTGTCTTCTGTTTCATTCTCTATCTTCTACCTGGCTGCTTCCTAAAGCTGGATGATGTATTGATTTTTCACAAAATGTATTCATGATGATTTTTGGGCAATATGAAATTGAGGAACATTGTGAGTTTCGTAATGATTTTAATACACTTTTCAAACAGGTATCACAATCCTCCAGACTAAATACTTGCACTTCATTATTTGTTTGCATCATCACTCAAAAAACATATATATATATATATATA
>NW_015505296.1:1434366-1453588 GCF_001515645.1 Sinocyclocheilus grahami | reverse complement strand
CACACACACACACACACACACACACACACACTAATTGATAGGTAGAGATGTTGGTCAGTTGTGAAGCTCTAACAGAGAGCTCAGTTGTAAGCTAAAAGCTCCCACTGTGTCTGTCAGTAAACTCACTGATCACCTCAGGCACTAGAACACCATCACTCATTATATTGAACTTAATGTGTGTGTGTGTGTGTGTGTGTTTGGGCTTGAACTGATGCTGTTTTTATGTCCTTGGTTTCCCCCTGCAGATGAAAATAAACCCATCTGGATGCATGCAGAGGAGAGAGAAGAACAGAGCAAGGTGAGGACAGGTCAAGGGTCACATGAGAAGAGTAATGAAGTAATTTGCTGGTAATCTGTTAATGTCAGATTAGTGTGTCAGATAAATGTCAGGTAATTGTGGTGAACACAGTAGAAATGATAACTTTTTAACATTGAATATCAGCCTTGCCCAGATGGTGCTTTCAGTGTTTCTGAGATTTTGAGAGTTAAGTGCTTTCTTTGTTTCAGGGCAAGCAGAAGGATGGTTCTCTGTTTGGAGAGTATGGTGGCTGGTACAAGGCCTGTAAAGTAGACAGGTCAGATATTTCCTCATCTGCTGCATACATTGATACAAACATACACATTTGTTTGTGCAGTGTTACCGCTGCAGCATCACAATGAAGTGTTTTTCTGTCTGACTTTTACCGCCTGCAGCCCCACTGTCACAACCACGCTGAAGAATCTCGGAGCTCTCTACAAGAGACAGGGCAAGTTTGAGGCTGCAGAGACTCTGGAGGAGGCGGCTCTGCGCTCTAGAAAGCAGGTCTGTGTGTGTGTGTACGTGTGTGCTCTGTTAGTCAGATGTAAATGGGTCAACTATGAATTGAAATCTGTCACTCAGGATTCAATAGGTTTTTATTAAGGCCTCATAAAGGTTTAGCTAGGCATGTAGCCAGGTGTTTAAAGATTTCTGTAATGCTATTACAGTTAAAGCTCTTCTGGCTGCAATTATGTTTATCAGTCTTTCCCTAATGATAGTCTTCTGGGGGTTCATGATAGAAATGGGTTTTGTCAATGCCAAAACTAATTGTAATTATAATTAATGTATTATTTAATTATTATCATTATTTAATTGTATATATATTTTTATAAAATAAAAGCCTTGATGAGCATAAGAGACTTTTGTGGTCGAAAGTGTGTGTGTGTGTGTGTGTATATATATATATATATATATATATATATATACTTATGCTCATCAAGGCTTTTATTTGATCAAAAATAAAGTAAAAACTGTAATATTGTGAAATCACATTTTTAAAAAACTTTTTTTAATTTTAATATCTTTAAAAATATTGGTGCTCAATTATTAGTAATGGTTCCTATTACTGTGTCAAGATTATTTGATGAATAAAAAGTTTAATGAACAGCATTTTTTTTAATATAATTTTTTGTAACATTATAAAGCTCTTTACTGCCACTTTTTATCAATTAAACCCATCCTTGCTATATAAAAGTTTTTTTTTTAAATTGTACTTACCCCAGAATTTTGAATGGTGGTGCATCATGGTTTCCACAAAAATATGAAGCAGCACAACTATTTTCAACATATTAATAATAATAATAAACATATTATTATATCTTAATTATTCCAAACTTTTGTCCAGCAATATAGTATTTTATTATTATTATTTGTTTGTTTATTATTAAATAAAATGTGTAAAATATGTTACTTTATTTTAAATGTTCAAAATGCCTTTTCTATACAACAAACGTGTGGTGAATATATAGCTTAAAAATGGGACAAAAAGTGCCATATTAATGTCAGAAAAATACTCTGACTCCATATTCTAGAAAATCTTAAAAGTTGCACAGTGTCATTTTCTATAAATAGGTAATTAGATATATAGGTTGTTGAAAAAAGATTGAGTTCAGATCATATTGGTTAATTTTCATTGTGTTGTCTTGTCTCTCTTCCTGCAGGGTCTGGACACGGCACATAAGCAGCGTGTGGCAGAGGTGCTGGGAGACCCTGAAGTACGAGAGAAGCAGCGGAGCCGTGAGAGCCTGACCTCAGACACGGTGAAGTACGAAAGCGGCCCTGACGGAGGAGAGGAAGTGAGTATGAGCGTGGAGTGGAACGGGGTAAGTACAGTACACACCGCCCAGCCCCACACACACTATAATGCCCCATAAGTCTCAGAGTCCTGGCAGGCAGAAATATACAGTGAAAGGATAGTGACATAGGGCAGCTTGTAATTCTGACCAGACAAGACACAATGAAGCCCCTCATGGGCCTCTGAATATATCCACCCCACCTCACATCCATAATTAGATTACATGAAGAATAGTGCATTCGTGTCTGTGCCAGTTACTTAAAACAGGAACATGAATCACTGGAAGCAGATCAAACCTGAAATTAGATGCAGCTAATTATATTGTCTCATTTGATTAGAGGAATATTGATTGGCAACAGTGGCTTGTATGGGGTTTAGTATCAAAAGTATAAAAGTAACCAAAGTCAGTTTAGTACTGTTGTTCTCAGAGACCAACAGTAAGAATGGCATGTGGAAAGACCCTCAAGAAGGCATCTCCAGGCCTGTTTCTGGGGGTCAAATAGTGCTGGATTAGAGTTACTCTTTATACTTTGTGACTCCATACATTGTTGCAGTCATAGTCCTCATGCTGATTGAGTGTCTGATCTGTTTGCCTGTAGAGCTTAATAGTGGCCTGACTTGAAACCCTATTAACCCTTTCAACCCTGAATTAACTACATCCATTCACTGTTGAGATTGTATTGTACATACTGTTATATTGAGTACATACAGTATATTTTATACATACTCATTTATATGTAATATGCTACCAGTTAAACATTTAGAGACACTTGACTGAATTTGTTTGATTTTAAAACCTTTTGATTTAAAGTCGTATGCAGAAATGCTTGAAGTGAATTTTGTAAACACTTTCTTCAGATGTACTTTGATGTTTATTATAATAATGTTATTATATATAATAGTAGCAATAATAATAAGAATTAAATTATTATATTTTTAATATTGTTACATTTAATACATTCTGTTATTAATTAATTATCATTTTGTATTATTATTATTATTATTATAAGAGGTGTATCGAAGCTTTTAAGTGGTAGTGTATTCATAAACACTTTCTATATCCAAAAGTATCAATGTTTGATCATTTTTCAGTTACACAAGTTAATTAATTGTATTTATATGAAATGTGTGTATATGAAAAATCTCTTTAGAGAGTAAAAAATTTAATTACCTGCAGTTTATTCAAAAAAATTGCTAAGCATTATTGAAATACATGCAGTTGCTGTTTTTTGGTAAACATCCTAATATTAACAATTAATTTTGTGCCAAAAACAATCAATTGTTTAAAAATATTCCACAAGTTTAATGAACACTGAATGATCTAAACAGAATTCATTCATTCACTTTTTCTTTGTAGCTGTTCATTAGATGAATATGAACTCATTCTCCACTGTAAGGCAAGTGTTTTGTAGTTGCTGTTTTGACCATCACACCTCTACTGTAGTCTCTCTGCAATTCTGTGTCACAACTTTTATGCTGCCATAGCAACAGTAGCCATAGTGCCAAGACAACCAATCAGCATCCCCCCTGGCGAGATCCCACCCCAACTCAGATTGTGGGAGGCTCCCATCAAGCTGGTTTGGCTGTGACCTCAGTAACCTGAATTTCCCTTTTCTGTCTTTCTTGCTTATACAGTGCCTTGCGAAAGTATTCATACCCCTTCATTTTTTTTCATGTTTTGTTATGTTGCTGCCTTATGTTAAACTGCTTAAATGTACTTTTTTTCCCACATCAATCTACACTTCATACACCATACTGACGAAGCAAAAACAGAATTGTCACAACTTCGTAAATTAATAAAAAATTAAAAAACTGAAATAAGTACATTGCATAACTAAATATTTAGCTGAAGCACCTTTACAGCCTCAAGTCTTTTTTGTTTCATGCGACATTTGCTCATTAGCATTTGGCAATTATCTGCCATTCTTCACCTTTCAAGCTCTGTCAGGTTGGATGGGGGCAGACGCACATTTTCAGGTTTCTCCAGAAATATTTGATTGGGTTTAAGCTCATGCTCTGGCTGGGCCACTCAAGGACATTCACAGAGTTGTCTATAAGCCACTCTTGCTGTGTGTTTAGGTTCATTGTCCTGTTGGAAGGTGAACCTTCTGCCCAGTCTGAGGTTCTGAATGCTCTGGACTGGGTTTTCATTAAGGCTATCTCAATATTTTGGTGCATTGAGCTTTTCTTCTACTCTGATGAGTCCCTCAGTCCCTGTCGCTGAAAAACAGCCCCACAGCATGAGGCTGCTACCAGCACACTTTACTTTTGGGATGGTACTCTGCAGGTGATGAGCCGAGTTGGTTTCCTTCAAACATGATGCTTAGATTTGAGGTTCATCAGACCAGAAAATATTATTTCTCACAGTCTGAGGGTCCTTTAGTTGCTTTTTTGCAAATTCTAAGTGTGTTTTCATGTGTCTTCACTGAGGAGAGGATTGAGTCTTGCCACACCGCCATAAAGCCCAAATCGATGGAGTGTTGCAGTGGTGTTTGTCCTTCTGTAGGTTTTTCCCATCTCCACATATGATCATGGAGCTCAACTAGAGTGACCATCAGGTTCTTGGTCACCACACCAACCAAAGCCCTTCTCCATCAGTTGCTCAATTTGGCCAGGAGGCCAGCTCGAGGAAGAGTCCTGGTTGTTTCAAACTTCTTCCATTAAGGGTAACAGAGACTACATGCTTCTGTGAACCTTCAAAATGAAACATAATCTTTTTCTGAACTCCTCCCCAGATGTGTGGCTTGACGCAAACCTGTTTCTGAGCTCTACAGGCAGTTATTTTAACCTCAGGGCTTGGTTTTTGCTCTGATATGCATTATCAGCTGTTATAGACCTTCTATTAAGATGTGTGTGCCTTTCCAGATCATATCCATTCAATTGAATTTGCCACAGGTTAACTTCACTCCAAGTGTAGTGACATCTACTAGCAATATGAATGCTCCTGAGCTAAATTTCAACTGTCCCAGATAAGGGTATGAATACTTACGCAATGGAATCATTTAAGTTTTTTTTTTTATATAAATTCGCAAAGATGTTAAAAACCTGTTTTTTGCTCTACCATTATGGTGTATGGAGTATAGATTGATGTGGAAAAAAAGTCATTTAAAGCAGTTTAGCATAAGGCAGCAATATAACAAAACGTGAAAAAACTGAAGGGGTATGAATACTTTCGCAAGGCACTGTATGTCCTTGTTTCTTTCTCTCACACACATATGGCTCAGGACTTCACTATATACTCTATTGTTAAGACTGTCTAAATCTTTTGCAAACATGCATTTGTTTATATTACATATACAGGCACTCACATACACACACAGCATATAATATAGCAAATCTCACATTGACGTACATGTTGGGGTCACTCACATGTTGGCGTGGGCTGTGTGTTCTGTACTCCTGGTGTGTGTTTTTTTTTCCCCCTGATTTGTCTTATTGAATGCCTGCTCTAATCCTATTTGTGAATGTGTGTTTGTTTGCACACTTAAAATCTCCTCTTGCTTTCTACCTCTTGCCTGCCCGTTTTCATGCTATTGTCCTCATCTATTCAATCCCTCTCCCAATCAAATCTGAGGTCCATAATGTATCAGCTTTATGATACAACATATGATTAACAAATCAATGGGTCTTCAGGGTTGATAATGTGCCATTTTTAAACCGTGCCCAAGGTTGATGGAATGGGCTCATGGAAAACAGTCTGTGGCTTTGGCCTCTAAATAAAACTACTATGCTCAATTTATTTCGGCTGGCCATTTTCCTCAAAGCAAGCACATGATCCCATGTGTGATCATGGCAGCACAAGATTAGTTTTCTCTTTTGGATCTTTGTTTTTTCCAGCTTTCATTTGCTTTGTTTGTGCCTTTGATAATCGTTTAAGTCTAGCATTGGTTCTTCTGAGGAGTATATTCAGGATGAGCTCATTTTAATACCCATTTACATGTTCCTTCCTGACTTAATAACGTACTATATGCAAATGCAAACACAAATGCAGCAAATTGCTGATGCCTTGAATAAAGGCCGATGCCAAAAACGTTAGCATCTCTCTGGTTCCTTTCGACAAAAAGCGGATCATTTTTTTCGTTCACTTTTGATTGTGGCAGAAAATAAGATCTGTGACCAACAAAAGTTTACAATTCTTTCACGTTTTGTTTAAGGTAATCTTGACAAATAAACACAACTTTTATGAATTTTTAAGCTTAAAATGATATTGCCAGAAGTAAAAAAATAAATGGACTAGACCATGGTCATACAGCTTTAACATCATCATCACTAAGCTTCTGACTACTCTTTATATCTTTATTTAAAATCTTTTATTTAAAAGTTGTAAAGTTGTGCTAGAATTGCTTGCAAGGGTGCAACTATAAACACGAAGATGAGTTTACCTGTTCAGCGTCATGACGTTTAATTTCCCAGACAATCTCTGGAGTCTTATTTCACCACTTGTTAGCAACCATCTTTTTCAAGACACCTAAAAAGATCACAAATGGAATATTATTGATGTGTTTTATGTCATACAGTAAAATGTGAAAATATATTGAGCTCGTGTTGACCACAGACCTCATTTCAGGCATTTAACCAAAAACCCATTTAAAATACCCATTGACTTCAAGGGTTAGTTCACCCCAAAATTAAAATCATTAATTACTCACCCTCATGTCATTGCAAACCTGTAAGACCTTCTTTCATCTTCGGAACACAAATTAAGATATTTTTGATGAAGTTCGAGAGCTTTCTGACCCTCCATAGAGAGCAACGCAACTGAAATATTCAAGGCCCAGAAAGGTAGTAAGGACATCATTAAAATAGTCCATGTGACATCAGTGATTCAACCTTAAATTTATGAAGCTACGAGAATACCTTTTGTGCGCAAATAAAACAAAAATAACGATTTATTCAACGATTTCTTCTCTTCCGGGTCAGTCTCCGCCGCACGTTCACGAGAGTACGACGACGCATGCGTGGGATGCTGCTGAAGCAGGAGCCGGCGTTCTGACGTAGAACATACATGCGCTGCGCCTTGTTTACAAGCAGAGTCTTCATAAACATGTCTGAAGATTTCAACAGAGAGGATGACTTGCCCAGCCTTACTTATTCGAACCAGAATATACAAACAATGAACTAAGACAGATGGACGTTCTACATCAGAACGCCGGCTCCTGCGTCGGCAGCATCACACGCATGCGTCGTACTCTTGTGAATGTGTGTCGAAGACTGACACCGAAAAGAAGAAATCATTGAATAAAGTTGCAAAAAGTATTCTTTTTCATAAAAAGTATTCATAAAATTATGGTTGAGCCACTGATGTCACATGGACTATTTTAACGATGTCTTTACTACCTTTCTGGACCTCGAAAGTTTCAGTTGCGTTGCTGTCTATGGAGGGTCAGAAAGCTCTCGGATTTCACCAAAAATATCTTCATTTGTTTTCCGAAGATGAGCGAAGGTCTTACAGGTTTGGAACGACATAAGGGTGAGTAATTAATGACAGAATTTTCATTTTTGGGTAAACTATGCCTTTCAGGACAATGGAACTGTAAGAGCAAAAACACAAACTAGTTTCTGGGTTTAAAGCTCATTTCTGCAAGTGTTCGAACTGCTGATTTTTGTGGGAATTATTCACTCACATTAAACATTTAACCTCCTCAGCAAGAACTGTTAGTTCACCATCACAGTAGTTGACCTAGAAGAGTAAACTGACTATAGAAGAAGACAGCTTGTTTGCGCTACTGCTATAGCGCCCCTTGTGGCAACTCTGAGAATACAGAGAGAAGAAAAGTGTGTACTAGCACATTTCAGAACCCAGTGACATGAATTCGAGCATTTGTTCATTTGCTTGTGTACAGTATGTTTTAGTCCTTTCTGCCATCCCATCTTTTGTGTTATGCTTCCTATATCTCTTTCTTTTTTCTGTCTCTTTCATTGTTGGAACTTTCAAGTTCAGTCTCCCTAATAATATAACATTTTGTCTCTGTTCCTCTTTCTCTATAACCTCTCTCTCCTCCTTGTGTACTTACTCGGCCTACTCTTGCATCTCTCTCTCTCTCTCTCTCTCTCTCATGTGGTTGGCAGGTGTAACTCCAGATGCCTTGTTGTGGTTGTTGAACTTACCTTCTGCATGACGGACGCCCTCCTCACCCTCCTCTCCAGCTTTGCTGTTTTTCGTCTCCTCTCTCCGAACGGCACCTTTCCTTCTCCTCCTCCTCCTCCTCCTCCTCCTCCTGTGGGCATAAGTGGGCTAAAGCAGGCCCGACCGGCCAAGATCCTTGGCCTTTCCTTCTTGTCACAGCTGAACTAAGTCTCTCTTCTATCTCGCAGCACTATAATAATCTGTCAGTCTGTAATATGTCAGTAGACAGATCTCTTCTTGTCTGTCAGTCTCTTTAACTGTTTTGTCTGTTCATCTGGGATGTAAGCTGCCACTGTGTCTCTGTGTCTCTAATTAACTTCCCGTAGAGCTCCTACTGTATAAAGCTCTCACTCCTAGTAAACACTCTCTGTTTTCCTGCTCAGTTACTCCAGAGGGACTATCCTCTATTTACCTTCCCATCTCTAACACTGACTGGAATTTTCATCTCGGCTATATTGTCTTAATTCAGCTGCTTTGGTGTTTAAGCAATAGATCTCCCAAGAATGAAAATTCTCTCATTATTTCCTCACCCTCATGTTGTTCCAAATCTATTTGCTGTTATTTTTCTCCACTGAACACAAATGGATTTTGACCATATCTGTCAAGCTACCATAAAAAAAAGAGTCAATGACTTGCACTATATTCCAAGTCTGTATAAAAGGTCCATGTAAAGAGAAAATACACATGCACATTTGGAACGACGTGAGGCGATTCTTTAATGGAAGGCAGAACTTGAAAATAAACCGTAGTCAGAGAAGATGTCACATTTAATTTGACATATTAAAAGAAACTCTACTCTGATTAATGTCTGTGCTGTACATTTAACATACATCCTCCATAAAAGCAATGTTCTGGGTTCAAAACAAATTAAACTCAACAGCATTTTTGGCATAATGTCAGTTGCCACAAAATGATTTCATCTCATTCCTCAGATTCTAATTTTTAGAAAAGTAAAAATCATGGTTACAGTAATGCAGCAAAGTTTCAAGCTTCCCGAAAGTTTAAAATCATGTTAAATAAAACCTCATTCAATACAAATTGTGTTTTACTGTGGACTTGTGGCCATACCTTTGAAACGCTATGTATAAATACGTTTTTAAAAGTGTGGCCACAAGTCCAAAGACAAAATAATAGAATGATAGAGGAATGTAGCTTAATTTATATATATGTTTTAAAAGTTTTAATTCAGTTATTATCATGGACTAGTCTTGTGGACTATCTGTAAACGTCTGTAATGTGAAATGGCTTATTCAAGAGCTGTACTAAATAAAAAATAAAATAAACTGAAGGATGAGTTGAAATGATATGCGGTGCAAATTGCCATTATGCCTCAAATGCTGTGAACAGAGCTTCTCTTGTAGTGAAGTTAACATTGGTTTACGCTGCAGGGCCTGTGACACAGTTCTCATTGGTTCCCTTTGATGTCCTGTAGTGCTGGGAGCCATTTGAACTCTGACCTGCTCTGTCTGAAAGTGTGCCCTGTAATGCTATCTCTCACACACTTCATGTACAGTGCATTAATGTGGCATGGTTGTGTTGTTCAGCTTCTGTGTAGACCAAATCTTGCTTTCCACACACTTTTTCAGACATTTCATATTGACCACTATTGTGAGACCATTGTATATAGTAGAACACTAGAAAAGGGAGATGGGTAGATGAGAGGAAAGGGAGGGATGAAATGGGACAACTAGAAGCATGTCTGTAGAATCTGATGCTCTTGTTTTCTTTCTCCTACTAACTTGTTCTCTGGTGTGTTGCTGCATCTTGTGTCTTTCATAACTTCTAATAAAACTGACTGCTCACCACAGCCTTTGCCTGTGTGCTCTTTCTCTTCATCTGTTTTTGAATGTGTGTGTGTGTGTGTGTGTGTGTTTTCTGGTGAAATACTGAAGCCTGGTGAGTTAAATGTGTTGTGGCTGACTGCTGTAACAGCTTGTCTTTTTAATGGAGGTGTTGGTCATAATTTTTCTGGGTCGGTGTGCATCTTCTTCAACCCTCTCCTTCCTTCCCCCTCCATCAAACCCCTCCTCGCTTTTCCAAGCCCCTGGATGAATAGCCAGGCTCAGGGGTCAAAGGTGAGAGGTTGCAGCAGAAGAGACTGCAGCAGAGCAGACTGTAGTCAAGACCGGAGTATGGGAGACCTACAGGATATTCCAGGGTTCATACGATCACGGGAAATTTTCAAATCTAGGAATTTCAAATCATTTTTAAAATTTGGATTTTACATTTTCAATTTCTGTAGTGAATATAAATCTTTCTAGTTATGCTCAGCTCATCAAATGTTTCATTAGCTAGAATTTGCTGTTTTGTGAGTGCAGTCTCTATACAGTTGAATATTTTTTCAATTAATTATTTAATAATTTGTAATCATTCGTATGCAGTAATCAGGAGTGACTGGAAAAGTAATAGTGGCATTAAGAAATGGTAAAAATATATTTTTTCTTTAAAATATATGTTTGCAATAATTTATGAAAAAGCCTTAAATTTGAACAAAATCTGATTTTTGTTCTGCATTTAAATTTGTTAAAAGAAAATTTCTTAAAGTTGTGAATGAAGATAAATGAGGACTCTATTTATTCTTTCTAGGGGAAAAAAGAAAATGGCGAAAATGTAGCTGTGGTCGTCTTTAAGCAGTATTTAAAGAGATTCAGAAATGAGGGTTTTAGCTAAATTAATTTATTAGTTTATATAAATGTTTTATTTTTTGTAATTTTGTTAGGCTTTGGAAGCTATTTGTGATGAAAGGTTAAATGGTTCATAACATTGTGGTAGAAATAACCTTAAAGGGATAGTTCACCCTTAAATTAAAATTGTCATATACTCACCCTCATATTGTTCCAAACCTATAAGACTTTACTTCATCGTCGGGACACAGATTTTTTATTATGCTCTTACTATTTTTGTCTGTCTGTTGAAAGTCCAAGCAACCAAAATTTTCAAGCTTCAAAAAGATCATAAACATTTTGTCAAGTACTCCATATGACTCAAGTGGCTTAATCCAAGTCTTCTGAATTGCTTCATATGTTCATCATATAACTATGTGACTTATGGGTTATATTAAAGTCCCCCTGTAGTCAAATATTTTATCCCTTAAAACTTATCTTTGATCATCAAAATTACATATTTACAATGTTTTTTCTTGTGAAAATAATTTTCTCATGCCTTAAAATAGCTCGAAAGTAACTCTACACCCTTGCCTCATTTACTATACGCTGATCTATGAATATGCAAATTAGTCCCGCCTCCACTCAGTCACACCAGCCAGCGCCTCTTGATCCACTGTACTGTAGTAAACGCAAAACAATGGCATACATGGATATTGACTGATAAAACTATGTTTTTACTAGCGGACAACTAGAGTGAATACTGTAACATTCGTTAAAGTTACTTACTTGCCGATGTTGTGCCCTAAAATGCCTTGAAGACTCGAATGCAGCCGTTTGTGATTGTTAATTTGCGCCTGCGAGCATACGCAGGAGGGTGGGTGGGTCTGACTCCGGGCTACTTTTACACTATTGCCGTGGGTTATAATGCAAGTTAGCGGTTCTAAATTCACATTAAACCACAGCTTCATGGGTTTTTTGCTTTGATTTATTTTTGGTTTTGTGCTGGTATTGGTATATTTTGCATGCTAGTGATAGGAATCGATCCCTTGACGTTATTGGTTTGTGACGTAGAAAACCGAGGGCTGTTTCAAACCGTATTTCTGGGTCAGCCTTTGGGGAACTACAGTTTTAAGGAGAAAATACACAGCAATGGTGTTGATTAATAGATTGGCACATGGTTTGTCTAAAAGCATATTAAAAACATTTTGGGTGAACTGTCCCTTTAAATCTAACACAACTGAGGACCATATTTACAGATCAGGTAAGGTGATCATTGCGCTTGGGTGTGTTTAATGAGTATGTGCCAGTGGACTGTGCCCTTTTTCACTAATGTGCAGTATGTAAATGAGGATATGTGGTTTTGATGCTGTAGCTTTTCTGTTCGCAGGACGGCTCGGGCTCGCTGAAGCGCAGCGGTTCCTTTAGTAAACTGCGGGCCTCTATCCGGCGCAGCAGTGAGAAACTGGTCCGCAAGCTCAAAGGAGGCGGCTTACGAGAAAATGAACCCAAAAATCCGGGGTAACTATCACCACTTCCCTCCCTATTCTGAGACCAAACCTCCCCTTCCCAATATCCCAAAACATTCCCACTGCGGACTAAACAATGACTGGCAGGCGTGCATGACACTGTGACATTAAACCTCAAACACAAAACACACTGGAATAGCAGACTGACTTGCTATGGTTTAAAAACGGGGAAAGGGAAATGCTCAGTCAGGCTTTTGGGAAGACGGTGTTAAAATTTTTCGATATGAGTTTTAACTAAACTCTGCAGTGTTGATCTCAAGGAGCAGGATTGAGCACCTGAGTTTAGGATCCCAGAGGGACAAAATTATCTGTATCAATATGTATCACCAGATCTCTGTCTGGAATGATGTCAGTAGACTTTCTAAAAATAATTTAAAGGGTCATTGGGAGTCGTAGACTGTAAATATGGAAAGGCTGAAGTGAATTAAGGTGAATGTCCTAATCTGGATTACTCTTAACACTGGATGACACCAAAAAAAAAAAAAGAATGCTTTTCCCTTCCTCAAAACAGTTTTTAAAATGGATTTATAGAATTCTCTCTTTAATATGAGGGAGGCAGGAGGTTTACTACTTGGAGATGGGATTTTGCACACTGGGATGACGTTATATTGAAGGAAAGTCCTCTGCCGGTATATGCAAAGTCTCTTTCTCTTTCACCCAATTTTAAGTGGATGAAGGAATTTTCTTGCTTTATTAACTGGACTGTATTTTTTGCACATGTACAAACCTGTGTAACCCTGAATTGACATCTAACGTGACGGGTGACATTATGATGGAGTGTGTTGAGCTCAAATCACTTGTGTCTGTTACTGGGGTTCCTGTAGCATCTGATTTGCCAGATGTGACTAACTTTCTCTCCTTACCCTGTAAAATGCAATTTATGTTTTTATTTATTCCTTGCATTTTAACTTTATTTTCTGGTGAGTGTTATTATGATTACTTTATCTTTTATGCCTTTTTGCTTGGTGACTTTTCTCGATGCCTTTTCATGTCTGCTTGGATCTGTTTTTTATTTGAGGACTTATATTTCTCTGTGCTGTGTTGTACATGTGTTTTATTTTGAATAAACATTTCCATGCAAATTTGCTGTCTGCTGCATGCCTGTTTCCTCCATTTTCTGTCTTGTGGTCTCATTTGCTGTGTTACCCTTTTTTTTAACCTCTTCTCATCTTCTTATATGTTGTGTCTACCAACTCCCTGGCAGATATCTCCTTTTTATTGTTGAATGAAACATTTCCACAGTTATTAACATTGTAAATGTAGCCATTTTTTTAAAGGAACGTATATTTGTAACACTATACTTTGGGTAATATTACCGTGGCAGTGTATTGGGCACCTTTCTCTTTTCTGACATATTTTTTAAATTGTTTTTTTCTTTTCTTTTCTTTTTTCGGAAAACCATAGCTTGCTATTGTGTGTATAGATATATATATTCCCTATTTGAGCAAATAGGAAGACAAAACATATTTATTGTAGTCCCCTGTTCACCACTATAGATGTTTAGCTAATTATGACGACAACTGCTTCTGAAAAACCTGGAAATATGAAAATGGTCCATTGCAGATCCTGTTTGGCGTCTATTTAGTCTATATGATTTTGTGCAGTGTAATAAAAACAAAATAATTTTTTGGCCCTAAAGGAATAGTTAACCCAGAAATTAAGGTTCTGTCATTACATACTCACCCTCACGTCTTTTCAAACATTAATGATTTTAACACCTGTCAAGCTCCAAAAAGGACAAGAAAACAGCATAACGGAACCCTAAAAGTGGTCCAAACGACTAGTACAATGGTTTTGTGTGAGGAACAGACTGAAAGTGAGGCCATTATATTTTTGAGAGATGCAAAAGTAAGAGACTTTTTGTAAAAAAAATAAATAAAAAGAATATTACATTCATATTCAATCTAGCATGTCACGTTCAGTTACAATATATCTGAAAACCAATGGCATTTTGGCATCAACGATGTCAAGACATGTAATACATTTACATGCCATTTATTAATTTGTTTGTGAAAAATAGAAGTGTACGGGCTTGAAACAGCATGAGGGTGAGTACCAACAGACCCTTTTTACATAATAAGTGAAACATCAGAGGACTGAATCGAAATATTTTAGCAGTATTGTTATCACTGTTTATTTAAACAGATTTTTTTCGTTCTGTATGAAAATATTTATCTGTGAGTAATGAGGGAAGTGTCAAAAACTAAATGGTGGATGACTAACGTAACACAGTATGTCAGTGCATGCGTTTCCACTGTGGTGTTTCTGTCTCAGTTCACATTGTAAGGTAACATCATTGAGTGAAATTTGCATTAACATGTTTTAACCCACACATTCCCATCCCACAAACCCCACCGTGACCCCTCACCCCTGGCCTTTGACCTAACTGACGTGCTTGCATGTGGCTCTCTCGGATGCAGTATGAAGAGGGCCAGCTCTCTTGGAGTTCTCAACGAGCCGGATAAACCTGTGGGTGAACTCAATGTAAGACCACATCCTTCACTGCTCTCTTTCCTTCTCTCATCTGACCGCTTTCTCTTCAGTTTTTCACCCAATCTGTTCTTGCTATGTCTCCATCTTGAATATATTTGTTCCTTTCTGTCTCTCTCAGTACCTCCTGTTCTCCGTTTTGTTTTTCTGGCCTATCTATCTGGCACCTTTCAGTCTCATACTCTTTCTTTTTGGGGGCATCTGTAATCAACACACCCACAGCTCCATCATTACCATATTATCACATGTTAATGAAAGTGTGAGATCTTACAGCGGTCACAGAATAACACGATTGTTTGATCAAATCCTTCGTAACCATTGATGGTCTTGGGTTATATAATAAACATCATGTTAGGAAACAATCCTAAAGTTGAGCTATAGTGCATTGTTCAGTGTGTTTATAATATCTAAAGAGAAATGTATAGTCATCTCAATACTATTTCAAATTAGATTTTTCTGATTGTTCAGTTTTTTTAACTAAATCTTTAAGGACACTATGTAATAAAAATGTCCACATCTAAATGCTAACATACTCCTAAAAGTTTTCTAACATTTTAGCAGTTAAAACGTACAATCTTTTTTTTTTTGGTCCAGTTTTTTTATTTATTTATCTCAATTAAATGCTTGACAAAATTGTCATGTTTTTTTTTTGTACCATTTTCCCTCTTTGTGACTTAATATTCTGCTATTGACGACTTTAATGTTGTTTATACCTTGAGTTACACTAGAGGACCATGATGCTAAAGTACTGATTCAAGCAAACTTATTCCCTTGATAAAAAGAGAACTGCACCGTGTTTACGAAGTTCTATGTTTACATGAGTGATGGTTCAATGATGCACATTTTTTTTATTGCTTTTGAGAAGTGGGAGGGGATCTGGTTTGTAACGAAAGAAATAGGAAAATTCCTCCCTCGTGGTAAAAAGGAAATAATTTAAAGTGGTTTACGCTGCCATGGAGATCTATACGTTCAGAATGTGGATTAAATCTCAGGACTGAAAGAACAGATTGATTATGCAAAGTAACGCAGCACTTTGAACAGTTTGATAGGATAATGTTACACTATCAACCCTTTGCATGTTACAGAACTAAATTGAGATATTTACCTCAGTTTTTATTGGTTACGTTTGGTTTATAGATTGGCTTTCGGTTGATGGACTGGTTTCACCTCTCACACCAGCTCCAGCACTAAAAGATTTGCTAATGAGGTCTATAAACTTAATATTACAAGTTTTCATGAACAATAACAACAGCAAGCCTTTTTCTCTCTGTTATTTATGAGGTAAAGCAATGCTATTATCTCAAATGGAGTTATAAGTACTGCTACTCCAGATTAAAATGCACTGGAACATGAATTCTGCCCCCAGATGTTTAACTACAGTACCCGTTTGAAAGCGGTGTGCCTTGTGAGTGCCTCAGGCAGATTCTTACAAATGAATGTGGAAGTTATTGATTTTGAGTGTGACAGCAGAACAGTTTTAGCTCTGTAAGGTCAAATGTCGGTCATGGTTTTACAAAGTAATTATTAATTTTTAATACTGCGGTCAAATAAATGCCCAATATATGTCAGTGTATCGTCATGGATTTATGCTAATATAGTGCACTGCTCAACTGACTTTCTTGACTTTCTACTTTCTTTGTTCTCCATATCCATGTAACACTTTCTCTGGGTGTAATATATGACTGCCTCATGCAGTAATTCATTCATCTTGTGTGTGTATAAGTGTTTTCTCTGTAAAACGCATGGTAATGCTCTGCATTGTGACGATGTGCAATAGTGTAGCTGATTTTGATCTCACATGCAGTGTTTTACTGACAAAAGCTGGAATATCTGCTTGGCTTCGGTTATCTTTGTACTCTAAACGAATAAATATATAATTTACATTTTTATACATAGAGCATCCACTTGTTTTATGTCACTAATTTCAGCTTTGTTACACACTTGTGGGACTAAATGTGCCCTTCACATGTTCTAAATTTATTTTCAGATGGTTTATATTCTGCGTTTTTTTTTTACTGTTGATCAGTTTGTGTTATATTTAGTCATTGCTGTTTTTTTGTTTTTTTTAAACAGGGTTACTGATGTGGCACTCGCAAAATATACTCTCAAAGGTTCCAATTAAACTTACCAAAAGGCAATATAGCATTCAAAATTAAGGACAAACCTGTGTGTAGTATGTTACAGCGGGGACTGTTGTGACCTGTATGAAATAACCCTGACATATTTATTTTTGTGTTTGTTGATGTTGCATTTCTACTGTCTGTCTCCGTCTTCTACCATTTGTTGTCATAATGTTTTGTATCATGTTGTACGTGTGTATATTTGTGTGTATTCTGAACTTCGCACTGGACTCATGTATCTTCCACTTTCTCAGGCTGCCGCTGTGCTGGCCACACTTCATTTACTGCCATGTTTGTTTTGATGTGTGTTGCTCTGAATATGGTATGGTAAACTTGAATAAAGACAACAGAAGTACTCTACTACTGTAAGATTTTCTGGATTCTAGTTCTCCCTGTTGGCAAGATCACCCAAAAATTAAAATTAGTTACTCACTCTCAGGCCGTCCAAGATGTAGATGAGTTTCTTCATCAGAACAGATTTGGGGAAATGTATCATTACAACACTTGCTCACCAATGGATCCTCTGCAGTGCATGGGTGCCGTCAGAATGAGAGTCCAAAAGCTGATAAAAACATCACAATAATATGCAAGTAAACCACTTGCAAATCTGCGGGTCCGGATGGCTTTAGTGCCGAATTCTATAAAAAAATTCAGGAATAATCTTTTACCTATAATTCAAAGATTGATTAAAAGTGCAACAACACAAAATAAATTTCCACCAACAATGTATGAAGCGAGTATAGTATTAATTCCAAAACCGGGGCGGGACAAGCTGCAGATGTCTTCCTATCGCCCGATCTCTCTCATTTCCACTGAATCTAAGATTATAACTAAAATTCTTGCGAATAGATTGAAAAAGTACATCTGTTCTATAATTCATCAGGACCAGACTGGTTTTATGCCAAAGAGACATATATATTTTAATTTGAGACGGCTCTTTAACATAATTTATAACAAGAAAAACATAAAGACATGTGTTATCTCATTAGATGCTCAACGTGCCTTCGACCAATTAGAGTGGAAATACATGATTGCTGTTCTAAAGAAATTTGGATTCGGTTCAGAATTTATTAAATGGATTGAAATAATTTATGCACATCCAGTAGCTTCTGTTATTACCAACCAAAATATTTCAAATCCATTTCAGTTATCTCGAGGTACACGTCAGGGATGCCCTTTGTCTCCTTTTTTGTTCGATATCTCAATGGAACCATTAGCAGCCAGTATCAGACACCATCCTAACATAGCGCCTATAGTGATAGAGGGCAGACCCCAACATCTTTCGTTGTATGCGGATGATATTCTCCTGTATGTTTCCAACCCTGAAATGTCTATTCCACCATTACTTGAGCTTATTGAAAAATTTGGCAGTCTTTCTGGATTCACAATAAATTGGGAAAAAAGTGAATTAATGCCAGTCTCTGATGATTTAGATAAAAAAATATTTATCTAGCACCAAATTTAAAATAGCAAATCTCTCCTTTAAATATTTGGGTGTAATAATCACTAAAAAACCTGAAATGTTATTAAAATTAAACTGGAAAAAGAAAATTGATCAGCTTAAAGATGATATCATTTTTTGGAAGACACTCCCTATGTCCATGGTAGGCAGGATTAACGCTATAAAAATGGTGGTACTTCCAAGATTTTTGTATATATTTCAATCTATTCCTTTCTTTATTCCCCTTAATTATTTTAAACAGCTAGAATCTATTATAAGCAGCTTCATTTGGGACAACAAGATCGCTAGGATTAACAAGAAACATCTAAACAAATCTAAAGATCAAGGAGGGTTTGGGCTTCCCAATTTTAAATATTATTATTGGGCTGCTAACTTAAATACTTTAGCATGGTGGAGGAAGATTGGTTCAGTGGAGTTAGGTGACAAGCCAGAATGGTTAGCAATTGAAGAAGCTTCTTGTTACAAGACTTCATTAACAGCTCTGCTTAACAGTCCCGTCAAAATTGAAGTCAAAAATATAAATGGTAACACAGTTATTTCAAACCTAATTAAAGTATGGAAACAAATCAAGGTATATTTGAAAATTCCAGATTTATATTTAGATACCCCAATCTGTAATAATCATGCTTTTCCTCCGGGGTTACATGATAAGATCTTTTTTCAATGGAAACATATGGGTATAGTAACAATACAAGATCTTTATAGGGAAGGTACATTTAGTTCTTTTGAACAACTAAAACAACGCTATGCTCTTGTTCCTGCTCATTTTTTCCGTTATTTGCAAGTCAGAGACTTTGT
>NW_015505296.1:1386354-1434342 GCF_001515645.1 Sinocyclocheilus grahami | reverse complement strand
CATCAGGATAAAAGATTGTATATTAACACGCTGTTGCTCATGCACAACATTCCTGATTTTAAAGCACTTGAAGTAACCTTTACCCCCTTTTTTTTGGAGGGGGAGGGGGTTCTAATATAAAGCTTTAATGTTCTTTGTTCAAAGTCACTATTATACAGTGTTACAGCTAAGGGTGCTCGATGTCGTATTTTTCCTGTGTAGTAGCTATTTTGTGACATTGTGTGTGTTGTTTTAAGAAAATTTAAATAAAGAAATTAATAAAAAAAAAAAATGAGTTGAAGTGATGCATTCATCTTAGCATAAAAATCCTAACTTTCTCTAGGTATGTATAAAGAGCCTTGCTTTTATCATGCTTCAACATGCAACATCTCAGTCCACCAAAGGTTTTTTATTCAGAAAATAACAACTCGACACGGCTGGGAATGAATGAAATAACTATTGCAAACTAAACTAATGGACAATTATAGACATTTCAATATAGAATTTGTCTACTGGATAATAAGCGAGTTGTGAATGCTTTGGCTTGTCCCCTGACAATACAAGCAGAGGGAAGTGTATCCCCAATTCCCAGATGTTCTTGATTGCCTGACACAAAGTAATTATGAACCAGACCTAAAATGTGTCTGTATTAACAGCAACAGAATCAGTGGGAAGACTAAATCTGGTCTCACTGGACAGAATAGTAACAAGACAACTCAAAAACAAATAAATATGCTAACATATATTCTGCTACTTCTACCAAATACTGTTTTGAAGACATCACAACAATGTGCACTACACTGCAAATCATACATATATGCATCGGAGAAAGATTCTTTTTTGGTTTCAAAACTGTTTAATACACACCTAAGCTAACAGCACAAAACACAGAATCTGATAGATAATAGAGCTGATGGGACACATACAGACGTACAAAAAGCCAGATTAGCTTGTTGGGAGTTAGTGAGGACGTGAATATATAAGGCACTAAAGTCTCAAATCCACCCTCAACTTCATCAAGGTGGCTGGGAAAGCCCTGAGGAGTCTTGTTGACAAGTCCTTTAACTCTGGACTGGTCTTGATAATCCTGAACATCCAACATGCTTATTTAAATATAATTCACAACTCAAGAACTGCAGAGTTTCTAACTCAACGACATGGCAAAAAGGAGTGCGATTTGAAGACATTATTCACTTTAACGAGCATTAACTTAACAGTATCGTTCCTAAGATCACACATCTAAGATCCTAAGATGTGGTTATACAGTAAATCTGAACGTGAACTTCATTCATCTGATATGTTTAAATAAACCACATACTTGACCAGTGATGCTTTGCGACACAGTTTATCGGCTCCTCTGTAATAATTCACCAGCTGCATCAACCCCGGTTCATGACCTGTAGAGGACACAGCGGGGTATTTGACATTGAAATATCGAAATATTGAACAGTGACCACAGCGTCCTGCAGCTAAAAGTACTTAAATTTCAACGATTACAATAAAATAATAAGATAACAGTAAGAAATGTTTCTTGAGCAGTAAATCAGCATATTAGAATGACTTCTGGAGGATCACGTGACACTGAAGACTGAAGTAATGATGCTGAAAATTCAGCTTCGACATCACAGAAATAAATTATATTTTAAAATATATTAAAATAGAGTATTTTTTTTTATAATAGACTGTTAATTTAAACTGTAATAACATTTCACAATATTACCGCTTTACTGTATTTTTGACCAAATCAATGCAGCCTTGGTGAGCAAAGGAGACATTAAAAAAATAACATTTCTCTTAATGTTTAAACTTGTATTATTTCAACATTTGGGCCGATGGTGAGTATGTATATACTTAAGGTACACATTCTCTTAAACTTATAGAAAATCTATTGAAATATTGATATTAAAGCTTAACATTTTCATGTTGAAAAAGTTGATGTCAACCTAATTGCATATTACTACACAGACACACATCCATAGGAATGCATTATAGAGCTGAATCTTTGTGATCAGCATTGCTGTGTCCTGTTTTCAGTGCTCAATTATTAATAATTGATCATTATAGCATTGCTGCACACATGCACCGTTTCATCATTCATTATCATAAGTCCAACAGCTTGTACTGTCCATAGTCTCAAAAAAAAAAAAGCATGGTGTACTGAAAATGTGCATAGGTTAGATGCATTATAACAACTTGCTGAAACTCCTAACTTACACTACACATGTGAACAGCATGGGATTATAAAACAGATTATTATTACGAGATGGCAATGAATGTTTAATATGCAGCTCTTGAAATCCTTTACCCAGCCGTCCAAAAGGCAGCCGATTTCTCTCTCCCAACATTAAATTGAACCGAGGATTGTCCTTCTTCAGTCGTTTCCATTTTCCAGTCGAGATGAGGATCTTGGCGACCTCGGCATACACAGTGCTGTTGTCATCTCTCAAAACAAACGTGTACATCGGTGAACTCATAGCCCAGAGGAGTGATGCTGATCACACACTAGCTAGCCCACCTACGCTATCTGTCGCCCAACGAAGGAGACTGAAGCCGGACATACATGACCTTCGTGATGCTTCCTCTGGTTGTTTTTGCACAGAGATCTTTGCAGGAAACAGTCGCGCTGCTGTGATCCAGACCGAGAAGCAGGGCTGCGCATCTGTACCCGCAGTCGCGTGGCCGGTGCGAGGACAGTGAATATTAGGGTGTGACTCTTGAAGGATTTGGCTTCTGAATTCTCGCAGCTAACTGTCTACGTTAGCTTCCTCTGTTCCCATGATTGTCTATGAACAGCAGATATGGAAAAGCACAGCTGGCTTAGTACAGAGTCTAAGAATAGAGGTCGACTATATGACTGTGCATTTAATTCCTCGCGTCCTGTCTAGACAGTAGACTTCAGTTTAAAGCCCCAGTTGAAGCCTCTTTAGCCCAACACACTCATGATGTGACGTACCACTGGGAGTCAACGCACGCACGCCGCACAGACTTGTGGTTACTGTAGTTTTGTGCTACATAGGGGCGACTTCAACAGCACGAAAGACAAAGAAATAGCAACACAGCACTTTGAGTTTGGTCTATATTGGAACAATTGTCATGATTTTCAGAGCAAAAATTATATAAGAAAAAAATCATGTTTGAAATAAATAGCCTAATAATTATGAAATACATAAAAAGTCGAAATTACGAGATGACTTTTATGTCAAAATTATGACTTAACACTGTAAAAGACATTATTGTTGAGAAAACTTCAAATTGCAAGGCAACTTAAGTTCTCTCAATTATTGTTTTAAAACGAATTGTGCTAAGTAAAACTATGTTTTGTCATTTTGAGTACACTAAATGCAAAATGCCTCGTTCAGACAATAGATTCATGAAGAAGACAACAACAAAAGATTTCTTGTTCAGTAAACTTTCTTTTATTAACACAATAAATACATTTCTGATGTGATAATCATATGTATATAGTCTATAAAACACTTGATATGTTAAGTGAACCGTGCTATATGTTTGGAAAGAGAATAACAATCATCCTCATAAAGCAAAGAAATGTAAGATCTAGTTCTACACTGCTGAACTCAACACTTGAGGCACTAACCTCAAGAACGGTGACAATCAGCAAATGTAAAATGATGAGCTCTTTACATCACAACACAACAAATAACTAACAATAATGGAGAAATCAACAAAAAGGTTTAAATGAAGTCATCAAACAGCAATAAATAGATAAATAATAATAATAATAATCCTTTAACGGTAGCCTAGCTATATCATTTATTCATGCTGCCTCACAGTCTTAACATTTCAGGAATATGAAACTGTTTTTGACTCGTTGGGACAACATTTGGGGCAATTCTGTTGGTCTGGCATGAGTTTTGACTTTCAAGAAAATAGCATTTTTTAATTTTTAAAACTCAAAAGGTTTCATAAACTGGAAAATATGTAGTGGCTTTTTTTTTTTACAGTGTATGTAATAATTTAGATTTTTATGCCATATATCAATAGATATGACTTTTTCCTTAATTTGGAATTTTTATGTAATACTTTCTAAGTTTCATCTCATAAATATGGCTTTTATGACATAGTTATTTCATACTTTCGTATGTTTAATAATTTACGTGGTAAATATGACTTATCTCTTTTTATCTCAAAAGTCTATTATGATTAATACAATTAGGCTTAATTATGATGTCAAACTTATGATTTAGCAACAAACTGCTCTTTTTCTTCTTATGTGGCAGAAATGTAAACAGAGAACATGGAGAACCCTATCTTTATGAACAATGCTATCATAAAGTCTGATAAAGTCTCTTTCTTTTTTTATATATATAAAAGTGCTATACGGTCTGTAGAATAAGACTGATCTAGGCAAAAATCAAATCATACTTTTAGACCCGTCACAGTCAAAGTGACATTCAGAACTGGACTGAATAAATCAATATATTAAGAGAACTGAAACTGCCATTTATTCATCTACTGGGACATCAGTGTTCAGTGTTATAGCCTACAAATCAATCAATTTAATCAAATGAACACATTTAAATTAAATGTAAAAACAATGAAATGACTTCTTTAATAATCTATGTAATCTGTTTCATCTATCTACTTTTATTTATTTATTTACTTGCTTACTTACTAAATAAAAGGAAAAATGTGAAGCATGTGTGTGTTTCATTAAGACTGCAAAGAATGCACTGAGATTAAAGGACGAGGAAATAATGAAAGTCCCATTTGGTAAAGGTGAGGCCAAACCATTAATTAAAACAAAAGTGAGAGAATCATGGCAGAAAAAGTGGGGCATAGATAACAAAGGGCGATATTATTATAATATTCAGAAATCGATTAACGCCAAGGCTTTTAAAGGGAAATGCAGAAGAGAAGAAGTGATTATATCAAGATTAAGACTTGGACATACTGGTTTAAAATCAACCCTGTTTTTAATGGGAAAATGCATATCAGATAATTGTGATGACTGTAATGTTCCAGAAAATGTGGAGCATATCATTATGAGGTGTAAAAAATATAATGCAGAAAGGAGGATCTTGCAAGATAAGATATACGAGTTGGAACAAGAATGGAGTTTGAAGGGGATTTTGGGGGCAGATGAGAACATGTGGGAATGTAGCAAGGCTCTCTTTCATTTTCTTAAAGATACAGGGTTAGAGCACAGCATATAGGAAATGGGAATTATTATATTTTTTTAATGATTATAACTATGCTAAGTACATGAAGCCCTGAAGTTGCACACTCCGGTACAGTAGGTGGCGGTATGCACCTGAACAAGTTGGTTGCGACCCACCAATAAACCCAGAGAGAGAGAGAGAGAGAGAGAGAGAGAGAGAGAGATGTGTGTGTGTGTGTGTGAGAGAGAGAGAGAGATGTGTGTGTGTTTCGCCAGGCGGTGGCGCACGCGATCTTACTGTGGCGGGGCCGGAAGCTACGCAGGAGGCGCGAGGTTTGGTCGAAGCTATGGTTGTTTTGGTCTTCATCGCTGTATAGACTTTCAGCTATTTCTGAACTTTACAGCATTCACACAAGAAATACGTTTAACCCAGAGGTAGGTTTCTACTTTCCTCACCAAAAACAGAACGAACACGGGAGTGTGTTTGAAGCTGTGTTTGAGAGTTGAGTTCCTGCTGTCAGCTCCCGTTAAGAGTTTAGGTAAACATTGTCCTGTCTGTCTGAATGTCCTTCAAATATTTCATACGGGCACAGTGTTAATACCCCGTTATTTATTTAGTACATTAATACGGTTCATGTGAGAGTGGGCTTTAGTGTTTCACTTGTCTGGCACATAACATTTGTATGGATATGCTTGAAATTATAGTAAGTACAAGTCGAGTGTTTGTACACACATGCTTATTCTTTATTATCAACACATTTCACAGTTTAAAACAGTAAGTCATCAAAACAATGAAATAACGCAAATGTACAGGAATTGTGTACAGGCCAAGTCAAATCTGTCTTATATTTGGTCTCTGCTCACTCTTCTTTCTCTTAACTAACTTCATGAGGTGCATCCAGTGGGATGCTTTTTAAACACTGTTGAAGAACAGTGTTGGGGAAAGTTACTTTTAAAAGTAATGCATTACAATATTGCGTTACTCCCTAAAATAGTAACTAATTGCGTTACTTAGTTACTTTTTATGGAAAGTAATGCATTATATTACTTTTGCGTTACTTTTTAAATATGAGCAGAGCTTGATTGTTTTTAATGTAAGAAGTTCTATTTATAGCAAATGTAAAAGCCCTTTCACACCAAAAAGTGTAATGAATAAACCTCAGGCTGAAGCAAAAGTAAATTCACGTCTGTACAGTAGAGCACAGGAGAAGAAACACTCTTCAGCAATAAAAAAACAATGAAGCACAATTGTTAGTTTCTCTAAAGTCATTTTTGCTTATTAGTATGGTTGAACTGGATCATCAAAGGTCAGCAGCATAGATACTGGTTAATCAAATGGGATTAGATACATTTGTGTTATTTAACATTTAATTATTGCAGGTTTGCGTCATATTCTGAGTTTGCATTTCACTGTTTTAATTCATTTTGATGAATACTAAATCAGTTTTTTGTGAGTGGGATGAATTAATGCGCATTCACATTCACAGTCTAGAACTACAGTAGCATCATGTTCACACAGCGCACACACAACGCCTCTGCACTCCCGATTTCTCCCAATATGGGGACAGGAGAGCTGTCAGTCAATAAATGGGAAAACAAAGTAACTGGCATTACTTTTTTGAAAAAGTAACTCAGATATTTTCTTGTAAATTAAAAAAGTAATGCGTTACTTTACTAGTTACTTGAAAAAAGTAGTGGCGGGGCCGGAAGCTACGCAGGAGGCGCGAGGTTTGGTCGAAGCTATGGTTGTTTTGGTCTTCATCGCTGTATAGACTTTCAGCTATTTCTGAACTTTACAGCATTCACACAAGAAATACGTTTAACCCAGAGGTAGGTTTCTACTTTCCTCAACAAAAACAGAACGAACACGGGAGTGTGTTTGAAGCTGTGTTTGAGAGTTGAGTTCCTGCTGTCAGCTCCCGTTAAGAGTTTAGGTAAACATTGTCCTGTCTGTCTGAATGTCCTTCAAATATTTCATACGGGCACAGTGTTAATACCCCGTTATTTATTTAGTACATTAATACGGTTCATGTGAGAATGGGCTTTAGTGTTTCACTTGTCTGGCACATAACATTTGTATGGATATGCTTGAAATTATAGTAAGTACAAGTCGAGTGTTTGTACACACATGCTTATTCTTTATTATCAACACATTTCACAGTTTAAAACAGTAAGTCATCAAAACAATGAAATAATGCAAATGTACAGGAATTGTGTACAGGCCAAGTCAAATCTGTCTTATATTTGGTCTCTGCTCACTCTTCTTTCTCTTAACTAACTTCATGAGGTGCATCCAGTGGGATGCTTTTTAAACACTGTTGAAGAACAGTGTTGGGGAAAGTTACTTTTAAAAGTAATGCATTACAATATTGCGTTACTCCCTAAAATAGTAACTAATTGCGTTACTTAGTTACTTTTTATGGAAAGTAATGCATTATATTACTTTTGCGTTACTTTTTAAATATGAGCAGAGCTTGATTGTTTTTAATGTAAGAAGTTCTATTTATAGCAAATGTAAAAGCCCTTTCACACCAAAAAGTGTAATGAATAAACCTCAGGCTGAAGCAAAAGTAAATTCACGTCTGTACAGTAGAGCACAGGAGAAGAAACACTCTTCAGCAATAAAAAAACAATGAAGCACAATTGTTAGTTTCTCTAAAGTCATTTTTGCTTATTAGTATGGTTGAACTGGATCATCAAAGGTCAGCAGCATAGATACTGGTTAATCAAATGGGATTAGATACATTTGTGTTATTGGAGAATGTTGTACAGAGCACAGAGGGGTTTTCAGGGGCAGATATGACACAGCTGTGTCGTGAAGCAGCCCTAGGCCCCATCCGAAGCATTAGTTTAAGTGACATTGCTACCATCTCGGCAGAACAGGTTCGGTCGATACTCTACAATGACTTCCAGGAGGCTCTCAAAACTGTGCGGCCCAGTGTCTCTTCTAAAGATCTGGAGCTATATGAAGAGTGGAACAAGACATTTGGCTGCGGTCGCTGAGCATGTGTTCAGATTACACTAATTGATGAGTTTTATGTTAGTATGACTATGATGCTGGGTTCATTTCTTGAAATAAATGGTTGATTTGTCTTGGGTCTTTTTCCGTCTTTTTCATGAACGTTCTTTTAGAGAGCTGTGGGGAAAAAAGACAATCTCTGTTTTTTTGTGATTGCAACAAAACGGTGACATTTATGCAAAGTTTCATAATAAGTATAATTTATGTACTCAGAATGGATTGACTCAAAACAGCACTCATGATTTTGTAAAACTGAGCTTTTAACCATGTGTATAGCCTCAAAATTAGCATACCACAGTTGTGCCTTCCTGAAAACAGTTGCATCACTGAGTGGAGCTGCAACTCTTTTCCTTGTAATGTAGAGGAAATGTGCCAAGTTTGCACTAAAAAGGGAACATGGGGTCTACTCTGGAGTATGTTGTTTCCTTCTGAATGCACTTATCCAAAAGGGAACTGTCAGCTAGTACAATGTTCAGCCCGCCCTAACTTCTGTGTGCACAGAATGAGTTCAACGGCTCTCCATGTTTAACTGCTCTCGCTCCTGCATAGACAGAGCGTTAGACACCTTAGGACCAACTCTCCCATTGTGTTGTGTCTTGGTGAATGGATTTGGAGGGGAAGTTGGGTAACACTGCAGGCATTCTGGTCTCATGATAAGAGTTACCCACAGATCAACTCTTGCAGTGCTCTTCCTGTTGCTAAGCCAGTGCGGTCTCGGACCACATCTGGTAAACCAGAGGAATGTCTTTGTGCCTTGGAAGGGGTTTTAAAGATGGACTCTTCATCCTCCTCCTAGAGGACAATATGGTTGGTTTAGTTTTTTCAGTTACACATTGTGCCTGTGGAGAACTGTCCATCCAATCAGTATTCAGTCTTTTTTTTTTCTTTTTCAGAATAGGAGAATCTATTTTTGTGTTTTTTTTTTAGACATAATGGTGAGTTCGAAGTTGGAGGGAAACCATCAGAATTGCTGTTTTCATAAACTAGAGGACTTCCAGGTCTTAGAAAGAGAGGCTTTGAGGATGACACCAGCCATAAACCTCACAAAAAATTATGCATTGTAGAAGCAGATAACAACTGTGGCTTGATGCATTTACTGTTGATGGATGGAGAGGAGCATTGTGGAGCTCTAAATGAGTGGCCACAGATGGCATGAGGAGTAAAAGTTGCTGGTCCAGTGGTGAGGAAACTCACCCAGGCCAAATCACAAAGTAATGAATGAATGAATTTGAACACGAATGGTTTTGGTCAGGTTACAAAATATAAATCATTTTTTGTAAAGCTCCGAATAATGCAGTTTCGAATGAATTTGTTTGGATTTTTTGTTGTATTTTCAGTAGGTTTTGAATTCTGTCACTTTATTTGGATGAGACGGGCTTCCCTGAAATTTCTTTCTGTTTGTTGTTTTTATGCCTCTGCATTAGCATTACATTTTCATTGTCAAAGTACAACTGATTTGTGTTGGAGTGAAACGCAAAGTCTGTGTTTCGTGAAACCTGATGACTGCAGTCTGGGAAAATTGAAAGCGAGACAGCTGATTGATTTGTTTGCTTCTTGCAACTGCAAAACCATTCTTACAGGAAGTCAGGCTGAACTGTTAATACACCTCAGAAGGCGAGTGGGATTTAACAGTCTAATTCAATTCTAAACTCTTACTCTTGGGTTGTCTTCATCTGCATCCGATTATAGATTGTGCTCACATGAGATGAATCAGTCATGTAATTTTCATGAAACAATCTTAGAAAAACTGGAAGCCCATGAAAAAAGGGTGTCATTTATTTTTCATCTTTTTGTCAAGCGGGTTAATGAATATTTTAGGATTGTGCGGTTGGCAGGAGTGTTGAAACTTTGTAAAATTAGCCAGCAGTGCAAGTAGTAAGTCCATCCCTAAGGAGCGGTTGGGGGTTGTCAGAACAGCAGGGGTAGCCCGCAGCTGGACTATAGGAGAATAGGCACTCAGAATTCCTCCAAAACCTTTCTCCACACTAGATCTACAGCTAATATTAACCTTTGCATCATTTTTTTTTCTAGTTTGTATTAAGGTACAATGTTATTTTCCATTGTGTGTTTTTAGACAATTAGTTATTTCATACTGTATTAGTAGAATGTGTTTAATGACATGTCAGCAAAAAAATTCTATCACATTTGAAAAATGTATTTTTCTGTATGAAGATTGTTTGTTTGGTTTAATTTTTTAATGTTTAATTTTTAAATTCTTCATTCATTTTTTCTTTCTTTCTTTTTCCTTGAAAATAGCATTTGGTGCTGACATAACATTGTTTCATAGTAGTGGTTGACCAATATTTTTATTAAATGGCTAATGCCAGTGGTCACTATAATGATGATATGTGGAATAGTCTTTAATATTAAGTGTACTTATAGGGTGCAATAAACATGTACTTATTATCCTGATTAACTGATACATCTGGCAGTAGATTTTGAAACACAAGGGGCATTGATTTATATGCCTGACTAATTTATACTTGTCTCTTATAGCTTGGTTTTGACATCTTTAGAATGGGTGGGGTCTATTTGTGCTGTACTATCGTAAGTCAAAGAGGAAAAGAGAAGTGAGATTTGGGATTGAGGCGGATGGGGTGGTGTGAGGGGGTGCTGGCCAGATTATCCCTCTCATGCAAATGCACTCTCTCCACGGTTAGGTCCCACTGAAGCGTGGGGGCTCTGCGTTGGCCACAGCTGCTTCCCGTTTCTACCCAATCACACAACAGCCATCTGGACATGCATGTCATTGCGAAGAGCTGGTGAGCTCTTGGGTCGGGCTCACTCATGCTCTCTTGACAGATCTGCTCTTCTTCGGTTTACTCCATCTCCCTTTGGTCATTGCACACTTTTACTGTTATTGCCCAAGTACAAACACTTTAGAAACATATTAGTTTACAAGAAACATGATGTCATTGTTGTCAATACCTGAGAAGTAGTGATTTCTTTATTACTATAAATCCACAGTACTGTAAATGCTGTTTCAACACTACAAACTAAATCAGCAAGACTTTTGAAGGCTTTTTAGCCTAAAGTTCTCAGAATGCAATTATTGTAACAGAGGTATTCAGTTTTATTCTCAAATTCTTAAGAGTAAATTCAGCTTTTTAAGCTTTTTAAGCTATTTGACTGAAAGGTGACATCTCTTTGGCTGATGTTCATTTAGCTCAGTAATTTTTTTAGATAAAACGTGATTCAAGTGAGTATTATAAGTGTGATGCTTGGACTTCCGTTCTGTATTAAAGTAAGAGTTTATGGGCGATTATGAATGACTAGTTCTGTACCAATTACTTTAGCATATGTTTGTGATATGTGACAATAAATGCCATTCCATAAGTTGTGATTTGTTAGATACTCTATCTGCATTGGCCACTTCATTTAAATGTTAAACTAAATTACCTTTACAAAAGTTGACACGTTAGGGTTGAACAAATGTAAAATATATTTTATTTTTATTTTTAAAAAATTTGCAAGCATATATATTCTAGGAAGTTGATGTAAATATGTACGAGTAAAATGCTTTCAAACTGTATTTTTAAATACCATATAAAACAAGCCTTTTTAAGCTATTTGACTGAAAGGTGACATCTCTTTGGCTGATGTTCATTTAGCTCAGTAATTTTTTTAGATAAAACGTGATTCAAGTGAGTATTATAAGTGTGATGCTTGGACTTCCGTTCTGTATTAAAGTAAGAGTTTATGGGCGATTATGAATGATTAGTTCTGTACCAATTACTTTAGCATATGTTTGTGATATGTGACAATAAATGCCATTCCATAAGTTGTGATTTGTTAGATACTCTATCTGCATTGGCCACTTCATTTAAATGTTAAACTAAATTACCTTTACAAAAGTTGACACGTTAGGGTTGAACAAATGTAAAATATATTTTATTTTTATTTTTAAAAAATTTGCAAGCATATATATTCTAGGAAGTTGATGTAAATATGTACGAGTAAAATGCTTTCAAACTGTATTTTTAAATACCATATAAAACAAGCAGGGAAAAAACAAAAAAACAGGTACAATATGTACTGCCATATATTTGGTTCAATATACAGGAGAGCATTTCAAAAGGGAGTCATGTTACATAAAATGGACATGTCATGACATTTTCATTGTAATAAATTATAACTATATTTTATTTTTATTTTTAAAAAATTTGCAAGCATATATTCTAGGAAGTTGATGTAAATATGTACGAGTAAAATGCTTTCAAACTGTATTTTTAAATACAATATAAAACAAGCAGGGAAAAAACAAAAAAACAGGTACAATATGTACTGCCATATATTTGGTTCAATATACAGGAGAGGATTTCAAAAGGGAGTCATGTTACATAAAATGGACATGTCATGACATTTTCATTGTAATAAATTATAAAATGATATGAACTTCTTAAGGCTGCTTAATATAAAAATATATTTAACATGAAGAGTGAACAGTTGGAACACAGAGAAGTAAGTTATGTAAGATATGCAAGAAGTTTACATCCGTTGCAAATAATATTTTATAACTTTATATTTCTATGCATTATTTTATTTATTTAGGGCAGCAAAAACTTCACTTTTATATGGGATTATATAAAATGTTGCACTTTCAAACACCTAATTTCTATTTTCAGTTACAGTTCTTTCTTTTTTAATAGTCTCACTAGTTTACATATAAATCACAACATTGTAGAAAAATAGACAAGACAGTGAAATATATAGGCAACTGTATGTACAAAAAAAATCAATGTTACAGGAAACTCCAGTGTTTGGACAGTGTCTAAAAAAATTCTGAAATGTTGAATGTGTTGTGTGTGTGTGTGTGTGTGTAGTACGCTTGTGTGATCGTGTAGTCAAGTGTATGTGGAACGTCTCTGTGTGTTAACTCAGAAGCGGTGCTCTCCACGCGTGATGTGTGATGAGAACTCGTAGCGGTCCTGACTGCGGTAACCACACAGGTTGCACTCGAAGGGGTCTCGGAAGCCATGGCATCCCATGTGGATGGTATACATAACGTGGTCCAGGAACAAAACTCTGCAGTGGACGCAGCGGTACGCCCTCAACTCTTCTCCCTCTCCACTCAGCACCTTAAACCCCTCCGATGACGCCATACTCAGCTCCATCCCTACTGCCCGCAAGGCCTCAAAATGCCGCTGCTGCTCTTCCTTCACTACTGGCAGACCTCCGTTTCGCATACCTGGAGCCATGTGATTGGTCAGGTAGATGAGACCTCCTGCGGCCGCTGCCCCGCCTCCCCCGGCCTCGTTGCTCTCGGTGTCAGTGGAGTCCTGGCCGCTGGGGCTGGGCGAGCCGTCCTTCTCCACGGAGGCCGATTTGGACTTGGACAGCAGAAGGAGATGCTCTGCAGCGCTGTCTTTAGCAGATACACCATTGCCTTCGACTGATTGTGACTTGTGGAGGTTGTAAATAGGGCTGACCACCATGTCGGAGGAGCCAGGGGAGGTCTGAACCAGAGGCCGCAAGGACTCCGCTCCCAGATAGCTAATCGCACTGTTGATGGCCTGATCAATCACATGAGGCTGCATGAGCTCACCTGAGCCGCCTTCGAATGACAGCTCCGACAAACGATTCTCTCCTGTGGAAAAGCCAAAAGAGCAAAAGTTTTAACTCTGAGTTCTGTGAAATGTAAAATTAGAATTGATGCATCATTGAACTTTACTGGACGGCACAAATTCTGACATTTTTCGTGTCTTTATAATATTAACTATTATTACTGTGGAAATGAAAAGACACTTAGGGGAAACCCTTTCAAAATAGACAGTTCTTTGAGAAAATAAATGGAGTTAGTTTCATAAAACTCAAAAAAAGACGCTCAGAGGTTCCTCCAGGAACCCCATCCCAGCGAACAGGGAACATTCTCAGAACTTTGGCTAACGTTCTGAAAAGGTTCTCTCAAAGTTATGAACAAACATTCTTCCTGTAACATTAATAGAATGTTTGTTCAAAGTTATCTGGTCTTTAAAAATGTTCTAAAAAAATGGTTCAAAATGTTCATGGTTCAACGTTTTTTCTGAAACAATGTTCGTCTTGCATTTTAAAAAAAAAAAAGCCATTACATTACAGAGAACATTCAAAAATAACATTCCCATAATGTTTCCAAAATTATCAAATATAATGTTCCAATAAACAAGAAAAACATTTTGAAAACATGACATTTTGAATGGTCGGAGAACATTCAGAAAATATGTTTTTATAACTTGTTAACATTATAACATGTTAACATTAGCAAAATGTTCCTAGAACATATTTTTGTTAGCTGGGATCATAATGGTTCATAAAGGTTTTGAGATACTGGAAAAGATACTTAGAAGTACTCTCTCAATAATATAGATTCCAAAAGGGGGTTTCGCAGTGACACCATATAAGTATTTTGGGTTCCCCTAAGAACCTCTGAGTGAACAGTTAAGAACTAATTTTTTCTTGGTGTAAAGAACATTTTAATAATCTAAAGAACCCTTTTCCAATATAAAGAACCTTTTGTGTAATGGAAAGGTTCTATGGGTGTTAAAGGTTCTTTATAGAACCATAGATGCCAATAGCTCCGTTAAGGCACCTTCAGCAGGTGCCTACAGATCCTCCAGACGGTTCTTCCAGTGTGGCAGTCTGAGAAACCTCAAATGGTGCCTCCTTTTAATCTTTTAATTTTTACAATAATCTTCAGTAAAATACCGACATGAAAAGAAGAGAAATGGGCTTAGTAACACATCACGTTATTCTAAGAGCACTTCATGAGCTATTTCTATAAAAGATGCAAATGCAAATATATAAGAATTTATAAAACAATAAGCAACGGTCAAATTCATGTTGCATGGCATTATAGTGTTTCTTTTCCAGATTTTTTTAAAAGTCTACTCATCAAAAAGAAAGCAAAGAGGGAGCTGCCTGTTATTGTTTTTGCAATGTCTTCATTCTTTTAGTCAGATACATAAATGCATTTTTGACAATGATGTCAGGATGATCTACGATATATACTGTACAATGAAAGCAAACTTCAACTCTTACCCACAAACCTCTGTGGCATAGAGCTCTTACGCTTAGCTACATTGTTAGCTATCCTGTCTAGCACCAAGGCTCTCTCAGATGCTGGCATGTCCTCCCTCTGCTCATTCTGGCTGTTCTCTTCCTTCACTATAGAAAGCAAGACAAAGAAACCACGCATAAGATTCAAATGTCCTTATCTAACCTGAGATCATCCTCTGACATGTGCTAGCTAGCTATAATAGATGATGATGTTCCTTCAATCATGCAACTGATGTGGCACACATGGTTTTCTATCCCTTACTCCAAGCTATTTAATTTTTTTTTCTTAAGACACTTTATTTTTAAGCCTTGGGACTTTACAGGCATGTTGCTGCCCGTCATTTTACACATTCAATTGTGGCTCTGAACTTCTGAATATTTGGGCCATTTTTTGGCAGTGTCACCATTAAGTACTACCAGGACGTCAGTGGTAGTTGTACTTCCACTAATACTATTTCTTTTATTTTTCATTATAGTGATAATAAACCACATGTAAGATATGTTAATGGATCATAGATTAGCAGCATTTCCATCTATAAAAGAATCGAAAACACTTTGATAGAGAGCTCTGGTGTTCTGTCATTCACAGACCTGTATAAATGCTATTCTGAAGGCCCATGCACTGCAGGTAGTTGTGACATCGCTCCTTATGTTCCTCCAGTGAGCTCCGTTGCTTGTAGCTGCGCCCACAGTATGCACACTTATGAGGTTTTCCAACTGTAAATTCAAAATAAAAAAAGAAATCTGTTCAATCCCACTATACAATTCTGTCATTGTTTTCACTACAATATAGTCTCACGCGATCAGTGCAGGTTTGAGTTAATGAAGAAATGAAGGCATGTCTGAATGATCCAGGTGACAGAGGCATTTACCCGAGTGCGTGCGCAGGTGTCCGGAGAGGGCGTCTCTGCGGCGGCAAGCATAGTTGCACAGGTGACATTTGAAAGGTTTCTCGCCAGAGTGCAGTTTGATGTGTCGGAGCAGGTTACCCTTCTGAGTGAAGGAAGCACCGCACTGGCTGCACTGGAACGGCCTTTCCCCTAGAAGAAAAAAAGATAACACATAACTTATAAGTTGAACATGTAAAATTGCTAAATGCTGCAAGTCATGCATAATGATAAAGGAACTAGATTTTTCAGCATATTCTCCTTTCTAGTGATCCCAAACGTATTTGGACACTTAAGCCACACTTAAAAATGGTTGAGTTTCATTGCGCTTTGAAACAATATATTAAACCAGAAGATTTTTGGAGGTTGTAAATGATAAAACAGTAGATGTACTGTTCAAAATGAAGACAAAAAGTATTTGGACACTTTCATGCAATCAAATGTTAGTAGAATACATTCATAGTTGGGTGCAACGGTAGGACACCTGAAACTTTTAAAGGCAAATGATATTCAGTAATATTATCAATTCAGTTTCACTGATACGATCGGATGAGAATAAAACGTTCAATTAAAAACTGAATCGAAATGGACAATGACACTAACTTTGTAACATCAACTGAACTGAATCGACATTAAACTGAACTGAGCTGGATAACGATTGCCTTAATTAGAGCTGCTTATAGCTGAATTGAACTTGTTTCATAAACAATGAGCTTTGCGACACTAGTGCCACTTACTGAACTGAATGTATTGAACTTATTGCTGAAATGTAATGATTCATAAAATAAACTGTTTCCGTTGTATTGCTGTAAAGCTGCTTTGACACAATCTGTATTGTATAAAGCCTTATGTCACTTGACTTGAAATCTGACTGATAATGGACTTCATCCACTAAAGCTGCTTCGGAGCCTATTGGTTAAAAGTAATTGCAAAAAAGTGTGGCTTAAAAGTGCAAATACCTTTTGGGCCTTCTGTATACCCTTGTGTGATAAAGTAACTTGCGTTCACAATGAAGTGACTCGTTGTGCTTTAACCTGTATAGCAGTTATAGCCTATATACACCTGTAGTTCTATCAAACTGTATTTCTTTTGAACAAAGAGTGCCAGCGACAAATGGCCATGTAAATGGCGGGTGTCTGAGACACTATATCGGCCCTCTGAAAGCAAAGCATCCGCCGCTGTAGCGCTATTACGCTGTGAATGCGGGGTCAGTGTCCTACACGGCTCCACCGCGCTGTTACATCTTCAACAACGCGGCGCCTCGTGCCAAAGCTCAATCAAACACGCGGGCGGGATCTCGCACGTGAGCGCCTCTCTCCGCTCTGCGCACGCTGCCTGGCTCCGCGCGCCGACTGGCGCCCTGATCGAACAAGAGGCTTTCAGACGCTGCCTGCCAGTTTCGTAATGCACCACTGCCTGGGTCAATTTGATCTGAAAATCTCATTTTTTCCTCTTCTTCAGCTCTAAAATAAGAGCGACCCATCACAATGCAAATGCAGAGCTCATTTAAATAAAGTGAAGGCAACACTTTGTGTTTGAGAGCCAGTCTTCCTGATCAGCGCCCCTGGAATAAACCAATATCCAGCTCCTCCGAATGTTGTGGCATTCTCCGAGAACGCTATTAATACGGCGCTCCCTTCAAAAGCCCTATAAAATAAGAGTCACCAGTGAAGCAGCAAAAAGACGGAAAAAGAAACTCATTAAAAAGGCATTTCAGGAGCACGGCACCTCCTGCGATTATTTTGATTTAAATAGGAAGCACTTCATTATATCTTTTATTATACGTTCTTTTCTGAATTTACATTAGCCCACTGTTCCTTTCTTCCATTTTGAGTTTCATTAGTTTGTCAAGTGAGGAAGTTAAGTGCCTTTTTGAAAAATGTTCTCGCCCACTGGTTTGGCTTCATCACAGCGGAATATCAATTTGAGAAAGGGAGAAAATAACTAATACTGAAGTAATTGTCATTCGAGAGAGACTTAGCTTGGTTAGTTGTCGCATTTGGACTGTCATAAAGAAATCTGAACAGAATGACACATTTTAAACCTCTTTTTTTAAAAGACAAAAAAACATATACGCACATCTCATCATAAATATATTAACAAAAGGTTACAGGTGAGCTTGTAAAAGGATAGTTCACCCAAAAATGAAAATTCTGTCATCATTTACTCACCCTTACTGTATGGCATTCCAAACCTGTATGACTTTCTTTCGTCTGTGGAACATAAAAGAAGATATTTTGAGAGATGTCTCAAGGTGTTTAGTCTATACAGTGGAAGTCAGTGGTAACCAAAACTGTGTGTTTCTCTAAAATATCTTCTTTTGTATACCGCAAAGAAAAAAATAAGCCATACAGGTTTGGAACGACATGAAGGTGAGCAAATGATGAGCGAATTTACATTTTGGATGCAACAAACTGCGGACATTATCCAAAAATGGTGTCCTAATGTTCTAAAAACGAATCGCATTGGTCATTTACATCAATTTACAGCATCCATTCAAGTCAAGCCATACACAGTTTGCTTGCTCTACTCTAGCCTCTGCTAAAGAAAAGGATGGTTACATTTAAAACACATCCAGCATCTGTCTCTGTCCTGCTCTCTGTGTGTCTCTCTCAACCTACCCAGCCCTGCGCCCTGTGATCTGTGAGTGATAGTATAAGGAGGGAAGAGTAGATGGCAGTTGTGCTTCATGCGAAAAGGAGCAAACAATCAAATAAAAATGAAACTGTTAAATATTCAGATTATTCTCTGTAATGTCCAAATATATAAGCTAGATCATTGTTCAAATGCCCGTTCAGCCTAATGAAGTAAACATTTCGAGTCTTTTCAGGCCGTTAGAGCTCAGGGTAAAGGTCCTGTGGTTAACATGCTGTGGTACCAGGCTGATTTCCCCACGCTTCAGCCTCTGTTTGCACAGACTCAAGAGGAACAAGCAGAAATAATGAAATATGGGAATCCAAGGGAAAAGAGGAAGCTTCAGCGCCCGAGCCGGCCCAACCGAAAAAAAGGACAAGAGTTATGGAGAAGTGACAGAAAGGGAAGCACAGACAGGGAATTGTTGAGCACAACAAGTGAAACAGTTTTTCTTTTTCATTTTTTGCATTCAGACTACAGGGATCAGCAACTGAAGCACGTGATCTGAACTGGAGAGTACCGACAGACAAAACTGTGTTCAGTGTTTAGGTTACTCTCTGACAGTTAGCAGCCAGACTCTTTTTATTGTGTTTCCAAAATAGATCGGAAATAATTGTCTTGTGTTTTACAGCAACTGATCAAGTTTCCAGTATAATCGTCTCCAATGACTAAGAAAAAGACTGAACGCTAATCAAATAACTAACTAGAAAAGATAAAAGCTAGTTGACTAAAAACTGTATTATCTTTCATTTCAGAGAAGGTCTTGACTGAACATAATCACACAATAAACTCGACAGGGATCAGCACCTGAAGCACGTGATCTGAACTGGAGAGTACCGACAGACAAAACTGTGTTCAGTGTTAAGGTTACTCTCTGACAGTTAGCAGCCAGACTCTTTTTATTGTGTTTCCAAAATAGATAATTGTCTTGTGTTTTACAGCAACTGATCAAGTTTCCAGTATAATCGTCTCCAATGACTAAGAAAAAGACTGAACGCTAATCAAATAACTAACTAGAAAAGATAAAAGCTAGTTGACTAAAAACTGTATTATCTTTCATTTCAGAGAAGGTCTTGACTGAACATAATCACACAATAAACTCAAGTCAGCGATTTTCATCTTTAATGCATGCTCCTGGTCTTTATGTGCACTATTCATTGGTGGAAATTATTCTACATAAAAAATCTTTGACTTTTATCAAAATGTAATAACTCTGTGACAACCTTCCTTTTCAGCTACGTCATAAATCCGTCATACACACTAATGAGACAAAAAAGATTGTCAATGGGGCAGTACCCTTTGCAAAGGTACACCTTCAGACTTTATTTAGCCCTAAAGGATATTATTAACTTAATGTACATTTTATTACCTAAAGTGTAACTAAATTATACATATACATACTTTTTGAAAAGGGAACTGGCCCAGTGACAGTTTTTGTACAATTTTTTTTGTACTTTTCAATCCCTCCCCTCCAGTATCCTGGCTGTATTAGTATTTTCACGATCCAGTCAATGCCCAATAGGCCGTCCTACATTTTTCCCCCGCTGAATATTCTGTTTCACTCTAATAAAGTTTGTCTGATTAAGTAAAACAGGTTGTAAACTGCATTTCATGTTGACTTTAAAGAAGGTTTATATGGATTTCAGTCTCCATGTGTGAAGGAATTACAGCAGTTAATAACATAAAGTCAATACAGGAATGCAATCTCCCATTAACACCCATAAAAGGATCTATCTCTTCCTCTCGCGCACACACACACACACACAGATCCACTGGCAGCCTTTCTGCTTATATGATATGATGATTTAACCAGTGTGATGTGACCTGAGTTTGGCAGAGGGAACTAGGCTTGTTGTCATGATACGATCTCTCATGGATCTTTTGGGGAAGTTGTGACTAAACTGGGGATGGGAAGAGGAGCTTTTACTTTGTATAACGTTTATCACACATCCTAATTTACCCATTTTGGGAAGCAAGTGACAAAAGCCACAGACAAGGACAAACAAAGAGCTCTACATAGAACAGAGCGACGTAACAGGCAAACCTCACAAACATCAAGGACTAATTTTAAATGGGATTAAATTAGATTTTTTTCCATTTTCAGAGCAACTCTCTGGAAGTGCAATGGTTCAGTGCCTTGACGATCATGTTAGTGATAAGTCAGTCTCCCTTTAGCGGTTTGAACCTATGACACTCTGCTACATCGATTACAAAGTTATCACAACATTGCACTTTAGCAAGGGATGTATTCATGGTGAGGGCACTATAAACGAATATAACACTTTGCTAGTACAATTAATTTTCGTCTATGCTCCAGTCGAGGCACTGAACATGACTATGAATAGTTTATGCGGTGTAGGAGAGCTACATGCACATTAACCACGGCTCCACAGCGGGTGGGTGAGAGTATATGTTTGAGCATGCATGTGTATGCATTTGTGTGTCGTATGTGACAAAAAGAACCCTGCTTTCGCTCACAATTTTAGGAACTTGCTAGTGAAATGTTTGCATCTGATATAGCAACAGGTTTAAGAGCAGGCTGTTACCCTCATACATTTAAAAAGAGGAATTACATGATAAAATCGGCGCTGCACCATGAAAACCTTTCTGCACTTCTCTGGACAGAGTGTTTTTCCATGCAGTGCTAATAAATACTAATGCTCAAGCCAAACAGCGCTGTTTTTGTAATTAAAAAAGCCAGTGTTTCTACATCTTTAAATCAACATGAAATTAAAATGGACTTGTTTACTTTCTTAATGGTTGATTTGTGTCTTAATATGAATGATTAATCGATACGCGTGATTTAATTGAATTAAATAGTTTATAATCATAATCTTTCATCAAAATCTAAATCTAAAATGTCTTTCCTTTTCTGCTGCCACTTAGCTATTTTTTAAGTTAATTAATATTCAAATGGCTATTTATGCATTAATTTAGCATTCAGCCTGGACTCTATTCTGGTATGTAACACCTAACTGACTATCCAAACAATTCCTGCTCATTTTTTTTTCTAATTGAATATCTTGTTTCACTTGAAAATATGTCACATTACGGGGGTAAATTTGGTTGTGAACAGAAATACCCCTTGTGATACTTAATGCATAATTAACATGATGTTTTGGACACCTAATTGCATGTTATTTGAAATTAAATTATAATATAAACACATTATAGTTTTTAGTTTATAGTAATTTATATCAAACTCAATTAGCTGAAGTTTAGAGTGTTTTTTTTTGTTTTATGTGTCACTGCTGCACATTACATGTACTTAATATAATAATAACAATAGGCTATGCATAATTACATGCAACTAACCCTAAACCAATCACTCATCCTAACCCTAAACATATAGTACATGTACATGTAGTTAATCAATATTACTTAAATATATAATTACACTGTAACAAGGCCACCATAAAATAAAGCATAATCCTTTTTTGACCCACCTAAGTAGGACTTAAGTACATTAGTTCTATTGTCTTTGAAATGGGGTTAAAGTGTCCTGCTGAATGTACTGACAAGCATATATGGCAAAATAAAATACACTTAAATTAACACTTAAAAACTGTATGTCATATTTAATATACTTACACACTTATATTTGTAACGATGAAGTTGCAATTTAGAACATCTGAAATATATTATTATCTTTAAATGTACTATTAAAAACACTTCACTTTAATGCATGACAAAATTATTTTTAAATATACTTTTAAGATTTGAAGGATTAAAACAAATTGTTTGGCTCTTTGTGCTTCTCACAGATATTCAGTTTCAATCCTCAAATGTTTTCATAACTGTAGAGGAGTTTCTAGGTCTTTCATAGCAGGAAAGCAAAGAGACAGCGCTCTGTAAGAACCATCTCTATATGTTTTGATTTCCTGATATTCTACGCTCTTGCTATGCGTCTGATCGAACCGCGTACTGCACAGTCTGCACAGATACTCCCTTGATACACTTAATCAGAGAAGCAATGATGCACTGTGAAGATACTGTCTTCACATCCTCTTGCACACTGGCTGATTATATCTTCAGGGACAACATGCAGACAGACAGATGCATGCACACGCACATATTCACACAAACCTTTGCTAAGGAGTTCAGAGCATGTGAATTTTAGTTCCTTGTTTCTCTAAAACAATCCTCCAAATTTTTTTCTATGTCTAAATCCTAATGGCGTTATTATTCTTTCTATACATCGCAAATACACTCACATCTCAATCAGAAAAGAATTAGAATCAGTGTAAGCATTTCTAAAGTTGTGAATTGTATGTGAAAAAGTGGGCAAAAAAAAAAAAAGGCAGTGTTGAGTTTATATTCTTATTAGTGTTTTTAATGTTATCCTGACTGTTCAAACAGCTGACTAACAAGGGGTCTCTTTTCACCAGTCAAGTAATGAGAACACACTGCGGCCTCTGCTAGCATCTATGGTCTCTTATTACTTTATCGATATGACTTTGCTCTTTATATACATAACACATGAGTGAGATATGAAAGTGCTATTTTGTGAGTGAAGCATGTCTTTTGGACTTGCATTTGAATGTGGGTGGGTGTGTGGAAGTGTGTGAATATCGTGGCAGTTGAAGTGAAAGCATGGCATAAGTGCAGGTGCAGAGTTGTGTGTGTTGCGTGTAAGAGAGCGTAAGCTCGCATTTATTGCGATACTGCGCCTATCTGCTGTTGCTCCTGAACATTTTATCTCCCTGAGTGAGTGTTGAAACTGAGTTCTGGCAAGTTCTTCTTAGGAAACTCTTGCACATCCTATTTCAGTTTCCTCTCACATCTTTTTTTTTCTTTCTTTCTTTCTCTCTCTCTATCTCTCTCTCTCTCTCTCTCAGTCTGTTTTTTACTTTCAGTAGCTTCAAAGTGAGCGGGTCACACATTAAGTCCAAGTTAATCTGGAACTTCTGGAGGGGAAAATTCCAAACTAAAATACTTCAAGATATTAAACAGGCCATATGTTAACTTCCGGTTAGCCAAATTTATTCCCACCCATTTTCGCCTTTAGTTAACCCACTTTATATTTACACTGATAGCAGTATATTTATTAATATAATGACTAACTTAGACATTCTGTTGTTACCTATCAATCAAACATGACACACTATCACTCAAAAGCTTGAGGTCATTAAAAAGTTTCTTTTTAAGAAATGAATACTTTTATCCAGCAAGGATGTGTTAAATTAATCAAAAGTGACAATAAAGGCATTTACAATGTTACTAAAGGTTCCTATTTCAAATAAATGCTGTCCTTTTGAACTTCTTATTCATCAAAGTATTCTAAAAAAAATCATGGTTTCCACACAAATATTAAGCAGCACAATTACATTTAACATTGATAATATAAGAAATATTTCTTGAGCAGCAAATCAGCATATTAGAATGATTTCTGAAGGATCATGTGACACTGAAGACAATTCAGCTTTGCATCAGAAATAAATTACATTTTTAAATGTATTAAAATAGAAAATGGTAACACAAATTATAATTATATTTTACTTGATCAAATAAATGCAGCCCTAATTGGTGAGCATAATAGACTTTCAAAAACATTAAAAAAGTCTTACTGACCCCACACTTTTGAATGTTTGTGTACCTTTTAGTTTTAGTCAAGTCAAGTCACTTTTATTTATACAGCGCTTTATACAACGCTGATTGTGTCAAAGCAGCTTTACAGTGTCAAACAGGAAAACAGTTTGTCAATAATGCAAGAAGACGATAACAAAAAGTCATTTTTCCAGCTTAAGTCAGTTCACTGATGATTCTTCGAAAACAAATTGTTTTAACAGGTTTGCAATGCAATTTCAATTTACATTTAATCCTTTAGACTTTTTATTCAAAAAGGACTTATAAGTGATGAAAATTTTTTTTTATATAGAATTTCAAGAGAAGTAAACAAGAGAAGTACAAAAGGAAGGGTAGAAGTGTTTAAAAATAGCAGAGAGAAATATTTCCGAATAAGTGGGTTAAAGAGTTCATGGCACAACTGAGCATGTTATGTGTAGGCTCAGGCAGTGGGTAAACGCTGTTTCAGTGCATTAAATTAGCAGTCTGCTTTTTAATTGTTCCACAGTTTCAGGAACTAGTAGTTATGAACTATCAGTCTTACGAGAGGAAAATAATACTTAAAGTTCTTACATCGGTTCCTTTTTGATTTGATTTTTTTTTTCCTTTCTATGCATGCCAATAGAAAAAAAAGACATGATCTCATTACAAAAACTGAAGATGCGCACCATGAGCTAAATTAAAACGCTTTGGACCCTGCGACTGTGATTGAACAATCTAGTGCACTTGACCTGTGATCTCGTAGGGACGACAACAGCCGTTGCATGCACTCGTTTCATACAAAGTATTACATTTTAAAGCTTTCTGTGTTAGGCTGACTTTAAAAGTGGGCTACAGTGGTAACTATAACAGACTGAATATTGCGTGAATGTGTAAATGAGGTAGTTTCGTGGTTGTGTCCCAGCTTAGGCTGGTCTGACTCACCTAGTGGTTTGTCTGTGCGGTTGTTGTGTTGGAGGCCAGTGCTTGCTGACAAGTCTTCAGGAACAGGCATGGCCTCATCTTGGTCCTCTCCCCCCTCGTTAGCATTCGGGCTGTCCCCTCCTGAGCAAAGAGTAGAGAAGTTACAAATATAGATGCTGGTCCATCCCTTTTACATGTCATTTTTAAGTTTAATATGCTGAGGCAATGGCCATGTACACATTGTGACAATCGCATTCTACAACCAAATGGACTCCCAAAAATTCAGGTAGTGTTGACAAGTGCATTTGCAGAAATCACTTATAATAAGTGGACATGGCAACCCTTCAAGAGCACACTCTGCAAAGTAGCCATCCAAACTTAAAGGGGTCATAGGATGCCCATTTTCCACAAGTTGATATGATTCTTTAGGGTCTTAATGAAAAGTCTATAACATAGTATGGTTCAAATTTCTCAATGATAGTGCAAAAAAAACACACACACACAACGGCTCTGTTGCCGAGTCTTTGGCCATTGTTATATTTCTTTGGTTAAAAATAGCAGATACCAAATGCCAGAATGTTGCTATGGTTACCATGGTGTAAATCATCACAGTTTCTGAGAGTGAATTTTGTTTTGTACACACACAAAACAATAATTTAGGGGATTTGCTCCCGTATTTAAATGCAGTTGTCACTCCTGAAACTTTACAGTGGGTACGTGGCCAATTACAAGTAAGCCATTTTCAGGCTGATTCCTCATCATTGGCTCAACCAGTGGCATGAAGTGGGGGGTGGGACTATCTGTGTGTCTGACCAATGACAGGTGGTGGGAATGTTCAGGAGAACTGTTTGGAAACAGTCATTAGGTGTGTTTGACTTTATTCGGCTCTGATTTGTGTCTGATTTGAAACAATGCATTTTTTTGGAATTGAGACAAGCAGCAAATCTGACCAAATGGGTAAATCCATCTGAAGTCGAACAAACCTACTATTTTTATTTTTTTTAATCTGTTTGGTGACATTAGAAGTGTCAAATTTGCACACTTCCCTTCAAAGTAAAAGGGTTGTATTGTGGTTGCTCCAGGATGTATTGCATCCCAGTGTCGACAGTCAGGGCATTAAATATATAACTCTTGCTAATGCAAGAAGTTTGGAGCTCACTATAATAAGTCTTGTGTAAGTTTTGTAACTTTATTTAGATATGAAAATGTCGACTGAACACAAATGCTGACCCTTTTCCTGCACTCAGACTGTGTTCCCTTTTCCATTTAACTTTTTTTCCTGGGAAAGTGTTTGCATTAACCCCAGGCCGATTCAAGATCCTTGAGGTGTTGTGGCAGACAGCAACATTTCTTTTGCTTCATGTGCAAGATTTCACAAGTTTAAATCTAGCTGAATATACGATTTAAAATTGAATCTGTTTGTCAGTAGATGTATATCAGGGGCCACATTTGGATGTACTTGATTTGGTATTTCAATGGAAAAGAGAACTTTCTGATGAGAGATTGGCATCGTTCGTGTCATTCCAAACCAGTATGACTGTTTTCTTCTGCAGAACAAAATTATTTTGAATAATGTTTTTGTTCATTCATTGATGAAGTCATAAAGTCATAGGCTTGGAATGACATGAGATGAGGGTGAGTAAATGATTTACATTTTTGGGTGAACTATCCCTTTTATGTAATCAACTTTTTGTTCCTTTAAACTGGTAAGAGTGAAATAATATAAGATTTTTATTTTTTTATTTAATTTAATTTTTTTCATCTTTCGTCTTAAATAGTTAATCAGACATTTTGGTGAGTAGAAGTCTCCTCAATCTGGTCTAGAATCACCTGTGAAGACCTTCATATATAGCCCGTCTTTGAACAGTCAAAAAACGGTTATCTTTGCTCGACTGTTTTGATCGTCCAGACCTCACTGTGGCTTGAACGTACCTGTTATCTGGGACATTTCCTGTGCCTCCTCAGTCTCCATCCTGTGCAGGTATTCTAACAGGAGCAAAAGCAAGAGAGAAAGAGTATCATCAGTGCTCGCTGCCTCAATAAAATAAGCCTGTATAAGAGAAGTGGTTGGTGATTAAAGGAGAATGGCCTTTCTTTGTGTATCTCCATCACCCTGGCAAGAACAGCCCTATTCCAGCCATACACACCACTGTCTTCCACATTACATTACAATGAACTACAGACAGTTTCATTACCGCTCTGACAGACAGGGTGAACTAAGAGAATAGTTTTGGTGGACTACAAGGCCGGCGATGGAGTGGGGAGTCTCGAAAGGAACAGGCTTTCAGACCACATTTGTTATTTATTGTTAATTTCCTACCACATAATCATCCAAAAATGCAAACTGACTGCCGCAAAATTAAGCAGAAAATTAGATGGCCCGGGGTCATGGAGGATGCTGGTGTTTGGCATCGCCAGCTGATTGGCGCTCGTGTTCATTCTAATTTACTGAGCATGCATGGGTGAGCCCGGCAGCCCAACTCTTTCACCGCTTCTCTTTAACACACACACATAGGAACACATAGATTTATGAACACAGACGGAAATGTAGACAAGAGAGTGCAATCAATGAGTAAGGTGACTGAAAGAAGAAGACACAGAAGGTACTAAACAAAGCAGGTTTATCAGAGACAAGAAATTAATAGATTGAGAAGTAAGGGAAAGATTAGGTGAAAATAAGTCAGTGAGCGAATCCACCTTGTTTGCAACATGAAATTAAGATATTTGCTGTGAATGAGCGAGACCTCAGATTCAGTAGCCGCTATAGGCAAATAACTAGAAGAATCCCAGGTCACAAATTTAGGTTTAAATGAAGTGTTTCTGAAACACTGAAATGTCCAGTTTTCTTGTTTTGATTAGAACATTATTTTAAATATTCTTTTTACTCATTTATTTTACCCAAAATATAATAATATTTGAACATTTATTTTAAACTGTCCAGTTTTCTTGTTGTGATTATAATGTTAATGCAATAAGGTTACAAAAATGTTTCTTACAACATTTTACTAACTTTGTTTTCACCCAAAATATTTTATTTGAACATTTCATTTTATTTCTTTTTAATATTCCAAGAACGCTAAAATGTAAATTTTTCTTGACATAACTGAAATGTATGGAGCATGCAAGAAAAAATAAATAAACCGTGTGCACAATTTGCTAATTCGTTCCCTCGATGTACTAAAACGTGCACACGATTACTATTTAGCTCCCTCGATTTGCTAATTCCTTCTCTCGATTTATAAATCATGTGCACGATTTAGCAAATCGAGGGAACTAATTAGTAAATCATGCACACAATTTATAAATCGAGGGAATGAAATAGTAAGATTTAACCTACTATTTTTTTCCCTGCATGCTATGTGCGGGGCTCCGTAGAAATGTTAATTAAAGGTTACAAAAAACATTTCTTAGAAAGTTCATCAAGAACAAATAACATTGTAAGGACGTTCCGAGAATGTTGATCTCAGAACGTTTTCTCAGAACGTTATGTTAAAATGTAAATTTTTCTTGACATAACTGAAATGTATGGAGCATGACATGCAAGAAAAAATAAATAAACCGTGTGCACAATTTGCTAATTCGTTCCCTCGATGTACTAAAACGTGCACACGATTACTATTTAGCTCCCTCGATTTGCTAATTCCTTCTCTCGATTTATAAATCATGTGCACGATTTAGCAAATCGAGGGAACTAATTAGTAAATCATGCACACAATTTATAAATCGAGGGAATGAAATAGTAAGATTTAACCTACTATTTTTTTCCCTGCATGCTATGTGCGGGGCTCCGTAGAAATGTTAATTAAAGGTTACAAAAAACATTTCTTAGAAAGTTCATCAAGAACAAATAACATTGTAAGGACGTTCCGAGAATGTTGATCTCAGAACGTTTTCTCAGAACGTTATGACAAAGTATATCAAATATTATTAAGGTTATAAGAAAGTTCCGTTAACATTACTTTAAGAATGTTTTGTCTTTTACTTTTAAAAAAACAGAAGTGAAAGTTGTGAGAATGTAGCAAACTATTTTGTGCTACAAATCAGTTTATGTTTATGATAACAATTAACAATACATTCAAATAATATGAAACAAATACTAGTTGGCAAAAATCAAGCAGCATAACGGACTGTTTTTGAATGACACCAGAAGCTTCTCACATTAGAGTTACAAATGGCCGCACCCACATGTTAAAAAGGTAGATAGCGTGAGAAGAAAATGGAGGAAAGAATAAGAGTGGAGGGTCAAAATTAGTGTTTTCTGACTCCTCAGAAGGAGTCAGTGGTGAGCACTTCCTCAGGCCAGGCCTGCATATCTGAGAAGTCACCAGCGCTCGTGGCCCCATTAATAATGTAGCGGCCACTTGGGCCCACAGCAGATGGGCACAACAGCCTCGGCCTCGCTGCCACTTCAAGACGCTCCCGCCAGGGCCCCACGCCCGGCCCCGCCAGCCACACAGGGAGAAGTGAAGTTCCTGAAAATAGCCAAGCAAGCTGAAGAGAGCTCCTGGGAGAAGGGGGACGTAGGCCTTCCTGTTTTTAATGACAGATGGCTCCATGCACTTGGAACAAATAGTGGGAACCCGGTGGCCTACCGTCTGTCGCAATGTCCCAGTCTTCCTGGGGATCGCGCTTCTCGGAAGACTTACGACCAGCTCGCACACCCAAAAACCTGGTGAGGGCTTGTTGCGACTGCTTTGAGATACAAATGCGCATGTGCCTGGGCATCATTGTGCGTGTGAAATGTAGAGGGTTAAAGTCATTGGTGCATGAAGGATTGCAGGTGGACATGATAAGCTAGACACAATTAAATTGTATTTAGCTGAAGAGTAATATGTTTTCTGTGTGTAATTCTTCAATTCATAGCCTTATATGCAAATCCACATTTGCGGAATATATTTATGTAAAACTAAAATTAAAAATAACCTCAAAAGATGACACATTTTACTCTAAATATACTGTGAGGTATATCTGTGATGATACAACACTTCAAAGAGTTGTTCAGGCCATTTCCTACCCTTTTTTGCATGCGTGCATATGAAAAATAAACTAATATTTTGTTACATTTTTGTAGCAACATTTTTTTTTTTAATTGAATGTGCTAACCATCTCATGTTATTGAGCTAATTAGCAAGATGACTAGCTGGATAAAATTTCTTCAGAAATTACTCAGTCTCCATTGATTGATTCCCATTCTGTTTGTGTTGTTAAATAAACTGAATGCATATTTATTTAAATGATATTTTCCACAAGCATACGGTATTATTTGCGGTTGTACAATATAATTAAGTAATATTAGTGATATTTTACAAGCAAATTGTAGATCAGATCAGCTGTTATGAAGACCAAGGAGCTGCTCATGGATCTTCACAGACCTCTTTGACTGTCTAAATGGGACATCAACCATTTTTTCAACACTTCACAGATTTGGCCACTGTGAGATAGTGGCTAGAAGGAAGCCATTTGGCTACTTTGCCAGGTATCTTGCCACTGGTCTGGCTTTGATTTTCACCAGGAGGCGCTTGTTGCCATCAAAAGCAACATGGGATGGTTAAATACAGTTTTCTTCTTGACTGGCCCAGCATCTCTCAATTATAATTGAAAATCTGTGACAGGACCAGAGAAATACTGCATTTAACTTGACATCCTAAGGTGGAAAAAAAGTCCTAAAAGTAAAAGTTTGACTCATGGATAAATTTTTTTTTAAATAAATGTAACATCCAATGTTCCTTTCTGAGTAAATGTTTTGTCAGAAGTTTTTTTCCATTCAAAATGTATTGAATTTAGTTACCCATTGAGAAAAAAAAATATTTATTGTATTATTAATAGGATTTTTACTATACTATAAACTATAAAAACTATGAAAAAAAAAAAAATTAAACTAAAGAGTGTGAATTCTTTCTAACAGCTCTGTATTTTTTCATATAGAGTAATAGCAAAATGATCATGATTTTAATGGTAAAAGACTGTAAAAATGCTACAGTAAAAACCTATTAATTGGTTAACGGTAAGTTCCCCTACTATATACAGTGAAAAACTGTAATGGAAATTTTATGTCATTTTACGTTAAAATACATTTTTTGAAAACGAAAAGGAATAATTTACAGTGAAAAAACGTAAATTGACATTCCCAAAATTCCATGCGTTACATTTCATATTTGGTGTTTTTTCATTCTTAGATTTTTCACATAAGTTATGTTCATTAGGGTTGTATGTTACATCGAATCTTGTTGAATCTTGTTAGTTTATTTTGCATTACGTTAGTGTCGTGGGTTACCATGATGGCGTTTAGTATTTGTGTGAATGGCCTTCTAAATATATTAGTATTTTCCTTCTCAGCTTGTGGAAAAGCTGCTTGTGATGAACTTTGGTTCATCATGTGACCTTCTCATCACCTGCTTTTAGTGGTTGTTAGAGTATTACAAAGGTACTAAACAGATTTCAGAACTTCAATAGGTTGGTATATTAACATTATATCAGTTAATGAAACACGGTTTTTAATTGTAAATTTAAATTAAGTCTGTAAAACAATGTTGCTACCGTATTTTTTACAGTAATATTCTGGCAACCATAGCTGCCAGTTTTTTACCGTAAATTTTAAGGAATTTTTTTACAGTGTAGCGGAGAGCAGTTTTTGACTTTCCACATTCATTTCACAAATATGTACAAATATGTGGTCTTGCTTCATTAAAACAGTGTGCTCTTTTTTCTTTAATAACCCCCAAAGAATGGAAGTAAAATATGACAACATGCCCCACAGGTCGGGCACACTGTAGCATGACCATTTAACAGCTTAAAATGTTATCTGGTCTAATCAAAAAATATACAAGAAAAACTCAAATGTTTTGTCAATAAAATACAATAAACTTTTTCTTCTTAAATTAATGGCATTTTTTAATAATTAAAAATATACTCTTTTGGAAAATGAACACACCACAAAACATAACTATAGAGAGCGTAGCTCAAAACAATGTGGGCAAATAGATGAAGAAACACATTCGTAAAAACACTGAACTGAACACAAGTCACCCCTCCTCATACACAGCTCTCACAACACAAAACAAATAGATGAGCCAGTAAGAGTGCTTCACATTTCTTGAAAAAAAAATTCTGAACTTTTAGGTTCTCTCTCTCTCAGTTTTTATTCACCTTTATTCACAGTTTCTCAATAGAATTAATAAGAGTTATATATGTGAATTACATGATTAATGTCATAGAATAACATCATTCTAATAATGCAACGCTACAATGTTCCCCACCTGCGCAGCTACACACAGCTAGTGTTTTCTGCTGTCATTTTTTAATAATTAAAAATACACTCTTTTGGAAAATGAACACACCACAAAACATAACTATAGAGAGCGTAGCTCAAAACAATTGTGGGCAAATAGATGAAGAAACACATTCGTAAAAACACTGAACTGAACACAAGTCACCCCTCCTCATACACAGCTCTCACAACACAAAACAAATAGATGAGCCAGTAAGAGTGCTTCACATTTCTTGAAAAAAAAATTCTGAACTTTTAGGTTCTCTCTCTCTCAGTTTTTATTCACCTTTATTCACAGTTTCTCAATAGAATTAATAAGAGTTATATATGTGAATTACATGATTAATGTCATAGAATAACATCATTCTAATAATACAACGCTACAATGTTCCCCACCTGCGCAGCTACACACAGCTAGTGTTTTCTGCTGTTTAGATAAACATTAAAAACTATATAATATAACTATTTTGGAGACTAAAATAACAGCAAATATGTCTCATTTTAAAATTTTTCTTTAATAACCCCCAAAGAATGGAAGTAAAATATGACAACATGCCCCACAGGTCGGGCACACTGTAGCATGACCATTTAACAGCTTAAAATGTTATCTGGTCTAATCAAAAAATATACAAGAAAAACTCAAATGTTTTGTCAATAAAATACAATAAACTTTTTCTTCTTAAATTAATGGCATTTTTTAATAATTAAAAATATACTCTTTTGGAAAATGAACACACCACAAAACATAACTATAGAGAGCGTAGCTCAAAACAATGTGGGCAAATAGATGAAGAAACACATTCGTAAAAACACTGAACTGAACACAAGTCACCCCTCCTCATACACAGCTCTCACAACACAAAACAAATAGATGAGCCAGTAAGAGTGCTTCACATTTCTTGAAAAAAAAATTCTGAACTTTTAGGTTCTCTCTCTCTCAGTTTTTATTCACCTTTATTCACAGTTTCTCAATAGAATTAATAAGAGTTATATATGTGAATTACATGATTAATGTCATAGAATAACATCATTCTAATAATACAACGCTACAATGTTCCCCACCTGCGCAGCTACACACAGCTAGTGTTTTCTGCTGTTTAGATAAACATTAAAAACTATATAATATAACTATTTTGGAGACTAAAATAACAGCAAATATGTCTCATTTTAAAAATACTAAAGCACAAAAAAACTGAGATGAAAAACTAACTTCAGTAAGAAATGTACTTTTGATATGCTTGAATAAATGTTCAGTGATATTTCTTTTCCAAAGATTTTTGAATTTAGGCACATGCAACGCTACAATGTTCCCCACCTGCGCAGCTACACACAGCTAGTGTTTTCTGCTGTTTAGATAAACATTAAAAACTATATAATATAACTATTTTGGAGACTAAAATAACAGCAAATATGTTTCATTTTAAAAATACTAAAGCACAAAAAAACTGAGATGAAAAACTAACTTCAGTAAGAAATGTACTTTTGATATGCTTGAATAAATGTTCAGTGATATTTCTTTTCCAAAGATTTTTGAATTTAGGCACATTTTTTCTCTGTATAATGTTGATATGGCAAGTAGCAAAGTTTCGTAATGTGTTCTAGCATGTGTGGAAACATTGAAACCATGAATGCTACAACTAGCCCTGCTCTCCACTAGATTCAATCGGCACTTTTTCAGAAGATGGTTGAGGTTAGAGTCAGGTTAGGTTTGGGTTTGTGTTAGGTGCAATAAAAATGCATCATATGTGACACATTCCTCATACCACAAACTAACCATCATCTTGTAGGTTGCTGCACTATTGTTTGGTAACTGAGTCAGATGAATGAGCTTTATGGAGTGGAGAAGTAGAGTGTATGTGTGTGTTGGGTGGGTGGCGGTGTATGGTATTCCCCTGCGTCCCCTTTTCTGAGCAGATGTGAGAGGGGAAATAGTGACGGTGTAGACAAAGATGGGGAAGAAACGTAACAAGACTCCTCACTAATAAGCTTCTTCATGCATGATTTTTTAAACCAGCACTTTGTTCTCCCACTCTAAAAGAGTGAACCGCTCTGGACTAGTTAGTTGGAGAACTAGTCCAGAACTAGCAGAACTAGTCCAGACTTTATTTATATACAGGTAGTAAAAATGATGAAATTGTTACTATCCTAAATGCTATCTCAATCCACACATTCAGTTACCTCTTTTTTTCAGCAGTTTTTGCTTGTGTTGTCAAACCTCAGTATGCATGTAGGACACTGTTCACAGTTAAGACAGGAGATTAGCATAGTCAAGCACATTATCATAGCGACCGGAAGAGCACTGTGGGTTTTTAAAACACCCTTAGTGTGTCTGAGTGTTTGTGTGTATGTTTGTGTGTGAAATGAAGGGGAGTGTAAAGGGTAGGAAAAACAGATCTATGTGCAAAAAAAAGTAGAAGAGATGGGTGGAGACTCGGCACTGCAAAACCGTTAAACAGACAAAATGTCATTGCTGTGTTTAGAGCCATTCAAAGGTGAGTATGACTTAACTTAAGAACTACTTGCAACAAGTGCCATTTCTCAGGGATTGTTACATAAATGGCATCTACATGTAATGAGTCAAGAAGAGTTGGAGAGGGTAAATGGTGGAATGTTTTCCTTTGCATAATACAGCAATATTCTAAAAGGATGCAAAACAATTCTGGGATTTTTTCTTGGTTTCAGTAGGAGCAAAACTGATTTAAGTCATAACTGAAATACTTTATCCACTTTAAATATGGTGCCATTTGAGTCAAACAGATGCTACATTCAAATAAATATTTTGATGTTAACACAAATGCAGTCTTTTGCTGCTTTTCAATTAATCACATCCATAAAAAATGATTTAATTATTCATTATTCACTGATTTATTTGGTCAGTTAAGATTTTAATCTTCAAATGAATATTTTAACATAAAAAAAATGTAATTTACGTGTCGACACCTGAAGAATGTTTAATATTTAAATCATATTTAATAATATTTCTTTGTTGTTACAAATAATACTTAAAAGCTTGACTTTCTTTAAAAAATATTAGGTTTATCCTATATGTATTATATTTGAATAAATATGATTAAAAAAACATTAATATAACTTAAAACAGACATGCCTTCATACATAACAAATATGGTTCTTTTGGATAGTTAGTATGAATATCTTAATAAAAAATAGCATTGGATAAAGGTATTTGTACCAGTTAAACAATGTGAAAATAATGATTTCTGGCCGAACTATAGCTGTACTGATTAGTGATGTCTGGTTCGCGAATGAATCGTTCTTTTTTGCAAACTGCTCAATCCTTCACAGTCTACAGAGTATGGAAAGTTCACTCCGTGATCCCCTTCTGCTCCGGTCTGGAATGCTGTGAATGGATAAGATGGTACAAACAGTGAAAAGTCCCAGTGCTGTTATCCTAAATATGGGCTCGCTTGGAATGCTGCTTGACCAATCAGATTATAGGACCAGAACTAACTGTTATATGAAGTGTGCATATAGCTGCTTATTCCTTTTAATTTAATGTCACACAGTCATCTTTATCAAATGCTGTATATTTTTATTTAAGAGCCATAAATGAAATCTTTGAGAAGTCATTAAAGTGGCATGGTGGTGGCGGTAGGCTTTGAATATTGTCTGTGAGGAGATTTGGAGTTAAAAATGTCTATGCTAAAGTCTAAGTCTAAAACCTATACATGCATATGCATACAGTTAATGCAAAATATGATATCTATGTCTAATTGTTTGTAAACATAACACCTGGTCATGAAGGGCACTTGACTAATTTGTATCATATAGGATTTTAATTACACTATAAAAATAAAATCCGTAAAATTTAGGGATAAAAAACGACAGCTGTGGTTGCCGGAATTGTACCGTAAAAAATACAGTAGCAAAGTTTTAGGTTTTACGGTTTTAACTTAAATTTACAGTTAAATAATAATAAATACCGTAATTTCATTCATTGATATACTGTGAATATACCAACCTATTGAAGTAGTGAAATCTGTTTTGTACCTTTGTAATACACTGATAACCACCAAATGCAGATGATGATGAGAAAGTCACATGTTGCACACATGATGCCCATCACAAGCAGCTTCTAAATAATAACATATATAGAAGGTGCACAGTGTCATTCACACAAACGCTAAACACCATCATGGTAACACACATGAAACTGAAATAATGCAATAAACATTCATTTAACAACATTAGGTGTAACACACAACCCTAATATACAAAACTGATAAGAAAAAAACTAAGAAGAAACATAGTTATTTCAACAAAAAAACATAAAATTTGAAATGTAATGCAGGGAATTCTGGGAATGTCAATTTACGGTTATTCACTGTAAATTATATGGTCTTTTTCACTTCCAAAAACGGTATACTACCGTAAAATTTATGTCCAATACAGTTTTTCACCGTATATAGTAGGGGAATTTACCGTTAACCATTTAACAGGTTTTTACTGTAGCATTTTTACAGTCTTTTACTGTTAAATTCACGGTCATTTTTTACAGTGTAGGTTTTAGAAAACACACCTCATGGCATTAAACGGATGTTGTCTGAGATGAAAGCTGTACATCCTGTCAGTTTCTAGTTTGTAGTTACGTGTGAAGGGTACTTCAAGTTCAGAGGAACAGTAACATGCAGCCGAGACTGGATGTATTACTTACTAGTTCCTGACCCAAGTCTATTAATTGCATCTTTTGGTGCACAGAGTTTGTTTTAGTTTTTTTGCTTTTCTGCTTGCTTATTGATTGATTGATTGATTAACAATAAAATTTCCCCGTGACTCTACAAAGCATAAGTGGTTTGGAGAATGGATGGAATTAAAATTTCATTCTTTTGACATATAGTAAGATTGTGACAGTGCAATCTGACCTGTTCAATATTACTTTATTTAAATATATCATTAGACTCAGAATACTAACAATACTGCTACCAACCATCCAAAAAGATATAATTTTTGAATTAATATTTATAGAAATAGTCAATAAATAATGAGTTAGAAAGCAATTTTGGCTTAATCAAATAGGGTCATTTAATTCCCATGTTTCCCCCTTATATTTTAAATGATGTTTCCGGTACATTGCCTCATGGCTGTGGTATTGGCGTAACAAAAGATAGTCTTTTTGGCTCCCAGTGATCCAAATGTTTTACCCTTCCAGGTAGCCATATCTCAGGAGCTGCTGGTGCTGAGTCATGTTCAGAAGAAGGCCACTCTTATCTCCTGTCTCCAGGAGGACTTTTTCAGGCAGTTGGGTGTGGGGTGAAACGGGAACCCTGGCTGATGTGGGCTTGTTTTTTTTTTCAGGACAGCCTGTTGTTTGTGTAAGTTAGTAAGAGCCAGAAAGTTTTCTTCTTCTGACATCATAATAAATGGGAGTAAAAACTGTCTGTGACATGGACAATGTTGTGGGAATGCTCTTGGTGTATGGTGACTCAGCTCAAACTATGTTCTAGCTCCAGTCATTAGAGCAGAGAGGAGACTTGCTGAGCCACAGAGGTGCACGATGACTCTGCACAAACTGGTATGGCTGAGAGCATGTGGGGGAAATTATTATGAATGTGTTCTATTCAGTTTCATTAAGCTCGACAGACTGTTATGCTTTAAACATTAAATAGAGAAATTAACATTTTGCATGAACAATTATAAATGAACAATTCAAGAAAAAATTAATGTTTAATTCTATAAAGTATTCAAAACGTGTATAAGAATTTTAAAATCTGTCTAATATTCTGTATTCTGTGTATGTGTAGAAACATTTGAAATTTTGAAGTAGAAAAACTGAAATAGTATTTTCTTGTAAAACACAATACAATAATATTTAGAATAAACTATATTTATAATTTCAATACTTTTTTTTTTTGCAGTGTTAGTGCACTACCCTGAAGTTATTTAAATAATAAATTCAGAAACATCATCTATCCATCCATCTCCAAACCACTTGACCTATAGGGTTACAGGGGTACCAAAAACAAATGTTACATTTTAAATTGGATATCTTTATTACTGATTCTACTGAATTTGACTGAAATTGACTCTCAGAATAAAATATTTGCTGTGTTAAAATGTTTTACATGGAAGCTAAAGTTATATTTTGATGGCAGAAAAACATGCTAAAAGTACTAAATAAACAGCAGTAAAGTATATGAGAAATTCCAGTAATACTTTTCAATAGGTTTCTATGCCAGCATTAGCTTATACAATGGCTAAAACACAATATCAATGAATAATGTAAATGCTAATTTCTACATATACACATTTGAATATTTCAAGTTCTGTAAATTAACATTAGCTATGTATTATCAACATATAAATTAACAATAGTATATTTATAAATTAGTGTTAACCTAGATTAATAAATGTTGTAGAAAATATATATAGTTAATTGATAGTTCTTGCTACCTAATGCTTAAATGTTTCTATGCAGTTTGCATTTGATAGGATGAACATTTGCCAACTAACAACAGCTAATAAAGATATTATCTTAAGTTATCCAGTAGCAAAGTACTAGAGCAAAGTACTTATTTCATGGATCTTTAAGCAGCTTTCACACCCTCTAATTTATAACTTTAACAACATGTAATCCATAATTGGCTTAACTACCTAAATAAGTTGGAGATGTTCGAGATTGGTGATCACGTTAATAGCCTGCTGTATTTAAATTCTTAATCTTGGACTGAAAAATCTCACTTTCTTTGGGAATGCATTATGCAGGGGGATGTCAGAGTAAATTAAATTCCGCTCGGGACACTAAAGCATCAATTTCCTTATGGTAATTATCTGCGGGAATGGATGTGTCACTGGAGGGAGTCAGGCATGCTTGACATTTAGCCTCTTTATGTGGAAATGACACAAAAAAACTAAGCGGCGGGAGGGAAATTAATCTCTCGGCCGAGCGAGTATGGTGAAGACCCTAAAGGACTGTCGCTGAATCAGTCATTATGTTTGTGACCCCATCTTGAAAATTGAGCCAATGATACGATGTAGACAAGAAAAAAAACTAAGCTTAAGGAGTTGAGAAGAGTGGAGAAAGGTACACTGTAAAAAAATACCGTGAATTTAACGGTAAAAGACTGTAAAAATGCTACAGTAAAAACCTGTTAAATGGTTAACGGTCAATTCCCCTACTATATACGGTGAAAAACTGTGTTGGACATTACATGTATTGGACATAAATTTTACGGTAGTATACCGATTTTGGAAGTGAAAAATACCGTATAATTTACAGTGAATAACCGTAAATTGACATTCCCAGAATTCCCTGCATTACATTTCAAATTTGATGTTTTTTTGTTGAAATAACTATGTTTCTTCTTAGTATTTTCTTATCAGTTTTGTATATTAGGGTTGTGTGTTACACCTAATGTTGTTAAATGAATGTTTATTGCATTATTTCAGTTTCATGTGTGTTACCATGATGGTGTTTAGCGTTTGTGTGAATGACACTGTGCACCTTCTGTATATGTGCAGTGTTAGTGCACTACCCTGAAGTTATTTAAATAATAAATTCAGAAACATCATCTATCCATCCATCTCCAAACCACTTGACCTATAGGGTTACAGGGGTACCAAAAACAAATGTTACATTTTAAATTGGATATCTTTATTACTGATTCTACTGAATTTGACTGAAATTGACTCTCAGAATAAAATATTTGCTGTGTTAAAATGTTTTACATGGAAGCTAAAGTTATATTTTGATGGCAGAAAAACATGCTAAAAGTACTAAAAAAACAGCAGTAAAGTATATGAGAAATTCCAGTAATACTTTTCAATAGGTTTCTATGCCAGCATTAGCTTATACAACGGCTAAAACACAATATCAATGAATAATGTAAATGCTAATTTCTACATATACACATTTGAATATTTCAAGTTCTGTAAATTAACATTAGCTATGTATTATCAACATATAAATTAACAATAGTATATTTATAAATTAGTGTTAACCTAGATTAATAAATGTTGTAGAAAATATATATAGTTAATTGATAGTTCTTGCTACCTAATGCTTAAATGTTTCTATGCAGTTTGCATTTGATAGGATGAACATTTGCCAACTAACAACAGCTAATAAAGATATTATCTTAAGTTATCCAGTAGCAAAGTACTAGAGCAAAGTACTTATTTCATGGATCTTTAAGCAGCTTTCACACCCTCTAATTTATAACTTTAACAACATGTAATCCATAATTGGCTTAACTACCTAAATAAGTTGGAGATGTTCGAGATTGGTGATCACGTTAATAGCCTGCTGTATTTAAATTCTTAATCTTGGACTGAAAAATCTCACTTTCTTTGGGAATGCATTATGCAGGGGGATGTCAGAGTAAATTAAATTCCGCTCGGGACACTAAAGCATCAATTTCCTTATGGTAATTATCTGCGGGAATGGATGTGTCACTGGAGGGAGTCAGGCATGCTTGACATTTAGCCTCTTTATGTGGAAATGACACAAAAAAACTAAGCGGCGGGAGGGAAATTAATCTCTCGGCCGAGCGAGTATGGTGAAGACCCTAAAGGACTGTCGCTGAATCAGTCATTATGTTTGTGACCCCATCTTGAAAATTGAGCCAATGATACGATGTAGACAAGAAAAAAAACTAAGCTTAAGGAGTTGAGAAGAGTGGAGAAAGGTACACTGTAAAAAAATACCGTGAATTTAACGGTAAAAGACTGTAAAAATGCTACAGTAAAAACCTGTTAAATGGTTAACGGTCAATTCCCCTACTATATACGGTGAAAAACTGTGTTGGACATTACATGTATTGGACATAAATTTTACGGTAGTATACCGATTTTGGAAGTGAAAAATACCGTATAATTTACAGTGAATAACCGTAAATTGACATTCCCAGAATTCCCTGCATTACATTTCAAATTTGATGTTTTTTTGTTGAAATAACTATGTTTCTTCTTAGTATTTTCTTATCAGTTTTGTATATTAGGGTTGTGTGTTACACCTAATGTTGTTAAATGAATGTTTATTGCATTATTTCAGTTTCATGTGTGTTACCATGATGGTGTTTAGCGTTTGTGTGAATGACACTGTGCACCTTCTGTATATGTTATTATTTAAAAACTGCTTGTGATGGGCATCATGTGACTTTCTCATCACCATCTGCATTTGGTAGTTATCAGTGTATTACAAAGGTACAAAACAGATTTCAGTACTTCAATAGGTTGGTATATTAACATTATATCAGTTAATGAAATTACGGTATTTAACTGTAAATTTAAGTTAAAACCTAAAACATTGCTACCGTATTTTTTACGGTAAAATTCCAGCACCCACAGCTGCCATTTTATTACCGTAAATTTTTTAATACATTTTAATTTATTTTTTACAGTGTATAGTCTAAAATGATTCAAAGTTTTTGAATAGTGCAGTGAGCTTGACTAGTAAAAAATATGATAAGACTTAGACTGGACAGAGGTTAAATGTCACAGGAGGCATCGCTGTGTACACTGAGGTCAAAGGTGACTTTATAGCCCGTTAATTGTGATCTCTCTTCGTGTTTACTGAAAACAGCTATCTTAGGTTTCTGAATTCATTTATTACAAAACATAGGCTCATTCAAAAAGCGTGCCTCTACATTTTTTCAAAACTCCAGGTGCAGTTACCAGGTTAAGTGAACACTAGTGGTATTAAAACACCAACAATGTTTATTCCTTTTTAAGATTTCAGGGGAAAGATTATTGATTAATAAATACTCACACAATACTATTATGAATTTAAAACACTTTTACCATAGTAAACATTTTAATATTTGCATCACATAAACAGCTCCATATGTATGGCTTTTCTGATGTAGTAGTTAAACTTGCTCAGGAGTTCACCTGGTAAAGCATTGGACTTACACTTGATAAATTACTCTTCTGGAAGCAAGCTAAAATGGTAGGCTATATAGTAGCTTATCTCACACTTAACAGTATCATTGTATGCGGTACATAATTTTCAAATGCAATTAAGGCCTTTAACCTTTTAAGGCCACTCATCTGACATTTCATTTCTGAACTGTTGTGATACGTATGAAAACGAACATAATAAAATGATACCAGATTCGTGTTCATCTATTTCAGAGAAAACTGGGCACTTTTGTAGCTACTGTACACACACTGGACATTTCACTTTGAAAGTGTCGTGAAATAAAATATGTGCAGAAATGTCACCACAGCCACTTTTTTCCAATTATGCTGAAAACATAAGTTACACTATAAAGTCAACAAGAAATCAAAATTTACCCTATTTATGACTCTATTCAATGGAAACCTGTCACTGCATTTAACTTTTTTTTAAACATGTTAGCACTTCCCTTTTCAAGGAAACTAAGAAAAATATTAAAATAAAGAATAATAACATGTCAGCGCTGGGCTCAGTAAATTATATGCAACTGATCAATGACTTTTGATTAACGTTCCATCTGGGTCTGATAGATTACAGAAAACAGTAAAGGTCCAGTCGCATATGGAATTGTTCGGTGAATTTCCATGTGTGAAATTCAGTCATTTCAATAGGAACCCACACCATTCAAAATCAAGTGAAGATTTTCCCATGCAGATTTCACAACAGGTTTAAGCAGGCTACATGGGTTTGTTACGCTGGCCAACATAAAGTTGCTTGGTTTGAGGGGGACTTCTGTGTGAGCTGCGCTTCATACATCTCTACAATTTTGCTAATGTGACTGCACCTTTCAAATTTAGTAAATGTATTAACTGTTCACTTTTATGCTTCACATCACACTGCATTACTGCTGAACTGCAGGAATAGCTTTAAATCAATGTAACTCACAGATGCGGTGACCCCTAAAATCTTCAGACATTACATGTGCCTGTTTGTAAATGAAGATCTCACTATTAAAAAATAATTAGGAAAATCTCAGCAACCTAAGAGGCTGTTTAAACAACTTACATCTATTTTGTTGAGTCTGTCTCATTTTGGAAAGGCCTTCACTTTGTCTTACATGGGCTCATAGTGATGGGCTGAAGCCAAGGTCACCTTAGAGAAAACACTTCAGACCCTGAAACAAAAGACTAGTCTGATCCCTTTCATTGGCCCCAAGATGGACGTTAGTTATCAGTTAACCACATCTCCATCTCTGGAAATACCACAGAGAGGGTTTTATTCCCACCATGGCTCAGCTGTCAAACTAACCGAAAACAGAGAATGTTTTCCTATAATGCAAAGCATAACTTAGAATGACATCTTATTTCCGCAGCTCCATGTGTTTAACATGAGATTTATAAGTTGAACACTGTTTAGGACTTTTATAAATGAATTTGTTTGGTTTTAAGCACTTTCCAGTCATGAGTTTAGTTGGTGTTTTCTTTAACTGGTGGATTCGACTGAGCTGCTTCCAGAGCGGACTGTTTTCGACATAGAAACGCAAAGACGACAAAGGGGGAAACAGGAAACCAGCATGTTCCTATTTCCTGTAAGCAGGTGAAGCTGCACTGGTATTCTTTCTTTTATTGTCCAAACCACAGTTCTTGGGGTGCAAAACTAGAGCATTTCAGAAATGCATGTCTTTTGTTTTCTTTTAAGATAACAAGTTAACTTTTATTCGCATTGCTATTGCTGCATAACCACAAAGTAGCTCTAAGCTCCACAAGCAGTTTGTAAGTGCTATTTGGATGAACCAAAGTAATAAAGGCATGCGAAAGAGGATCTGTGAGATACTGACTCACTCATTTATCTGCATGGACACAAATATAGTCAAATACGTAAGCCCACACACACCCAGACCGAATGTTTAAGACAATGGCTTAACCTCCACATTTTCAGAAGCGCTCATCTAAATCAAGGGAAATTATGCTAATAAAGCATCTCATTATTCAGAGCTCAGAGAATCAGTCATTGACATTGCGTCATTATAGATCTATTCACAAACACAGATTGGATTTCATCAAAAGGGAGACTTTCATTTCCCACACTTCTTCATCATTTATTCTTCTCTTTATAAGGAACATGCTGTGCTTTTAGAGTTTTTTCATGGAAAGTACCGGGGCTTTGGGATGAAGGTAAGGGTTTCCCGGTGGGACAGTAGTGATCATTCCTGACAGAGGAGCCTTGTGTCCGTAGTCAAGGGTGCTCCAGGTACCAGAACAGCTCCTAGAAATGGAACACTTGTCAAACTGGGAATGTTCAAATTAAAGGATTATTCTGGATTCAATCAACAGCAACTGTGGCATAACCCTGATTACCACAAAAAATTGTTGATTACCACAAAACTTAACATTTGTATCTGTAAATGTTAAAATGCTCACTGTTTTAGTCACAAAGCCACGTGACATAGTCAATATGCATGTTAAGATGATTTTAGTGAGACGAAAAAATATATATTTCTTACTAAACCTTTTTTTTCAATGTTATGTAAGCTTCCCATTTCCCATATTGGTCTCAATTCACTTTCATTGTAAGTGCCTCGCTGCTAGTTTTAATGTAAAAGAATGATGAGTTACAATAACTTATATAATACATTTTTGTGGTAAATGCTTTTGAACAACCTTAACTTGTACTGACCCTGCAATATTCTGTAATTTAATAACTTGGGTAGTCAAAAAAGACATGAAACAATTTATTATAATTAACTGTAATGAAATGTGTGTGTGTGTGTATATATATATATACTCCCAAAAAAATAGCCCCATTCATTTCCTTTGTTAGTAGTATATATAGGGCCAGATTTACTAAACAGGGCAAATTAGCGTGAGAGCGCAATTCCAAAAAAGCACTAATGGGAGTGGACATTTCTGCGGGTGATTTACCGATGATTTAATGATTTACCGCAAATTAAAAAACACAGACGCAGTCAGATCATTTCCATAATGTGTTCATTCACATTGTTTCTAGATTATTGTGTAGAGTGATCGGATGCATTTTAAATAATTGCTAAAAGCATCATTGGCTTCATACTAATCATCATACTAATCATATCAGCAGCACATATGAAAGTGTGAATGAGTACTAGTCAGGTTAATCACTATCATACTAATTAGATTGTAAGAGCAGACTGATTGCTATAAAAGGAGGGAAGAAGCGCTTCCTATCACTGTGTTCTTGTTAGCAATGGTTACCGCCAAAGAAACACGTGCAGCCATCAGCGCTTTGCATCAAAATGGCCTCACACGCAAGGAAATTGCTACAAAGAATATTGCACCTGAAAGAGCCATTTACCAGATCATCAAGAACTTCAAGGAGAGAGGTTTGAAGTCTTCAGGATGTCCCAGAGTGTCCAGCAAGCACCAGGACCGTCTCCTCCTGAGGAATCACCAGCAGTGCAGAGCTTGCTCAGGAATGGCAGCAGGTTGGTATGAGAGCATCTGCACGCACAGTGAGGCCAAGACTTTTGGACAACGGCCTGGTGTTAAGAAGGGCAGCAAAGAAGCCACTTCTCTCTAAGAATAACGTCAAGGCCAGACTGAAATTCTGCAGGAAGTACAAGGATTGGACAGCAGAAGACTGGTGCACAATTATCTCTGATAAAGCTCCATTCCGACTGTTTGGGACATCTGGAAAATCGATTGTTCAAAGATGAAAAGGTGAACGCTACCATGAGTCCTGTGTTGTGCCAACAGTGAAGCATCCTGAGACCATCCATGTGTGGGGTTGCTTTTCAACCAAGGGAATAGTCTCTCTCATAATTCTGCCCAAAAACACTGCCATGAATAAAGAATGGTATCAAAACGTCCTGCAAGAGCGACTTCTTCCAATGATCCATGAGCAATTTGGTGATGATCCGTGCATTTTCCAGCATGATGGAGCACCACGTCACAAAGCAAGAGTGATAAAGAAGTGGCCTGAAGATCATTACGTTGAAATTTTGGATCCGTGGCCAGGCAACTCCCCGGATCTCAGTCCCATAAAGAACCTGTGTCAGTCCTCAAAAGGCGAGTGGACAAGCAGAAGCCCACAAATTGTGATCAACTCCGAGAACTAATAAGGCAAGAATGGATCGCTATCAGTCAGGATTTGGCCCAGAAGCTAATATCCAGCATGCGAATTGCAGAGGTTATGAAGAACAAGGGTCAACACTGTAAATATTGACTCATTATATATTTTTTGCCAATAAAAGCCTTTAAAACTTATGAAATGCTTATCATTGTTTTTCAGCATACAATAGAAACGTGGAAAAATAATCTACAAATACTGAAGCAGCAAACTTTGCAATATATATATATATATATATATATATATATATATATATATATATATATAAAATTTGTCACACTGCAGGACCATTTTGATTGAACTAATGAATGAATTAAACATTTTAAAGAACTGGGGAAGAGTCATATGACCTAAAATATACACTTTCCTTATATAGCCTATCCCAATACATTTTTACCTAAAATGTTGATGTTGATGGAAAAAGTCCATAGACTCATTATGTGTCAACTACTGTGTCTATAAATGCTTTGAAAAAGGGAGTTTCATTCACTTCTGTCTGATTTTCCATAAAGCAAACAATGTCAGAGCCTGTGTCTTATGACACTCTCAAGTGACTGAGTGTTGCCAAAGCTGCAGAGGAACGAAAACGGTTTGGAGACATTTAAATGATCACCAAATAAGGAGGAGGAGAGAGTTAGAGGAAGTTGTAAAGGTGCTGACTTTCTGCTGTAAGGAAAAGAGATGGGAGGCCTGTTTTATCGGCAAAGGAAACAGATTTCAGAGCACCAGTGACTCCAGGAAAATGGATCTGGGTTGAGTAAAAACCACGATTACCACCGGCAACAAGAGCAGTTCAGCTTTGGATAGGGCCATCTGGAGAGGTCTGCTCCAAAAAGACAGTAAACCAGTTCTTCTGGGGCCCAGCTAGGAAACACGTTTTCAAAAAAAACACCCGGTCCCTGGGTGAGGAGTTTGGTTTTCCTCCAGTGCTTCTCTCAAACACCTCCTCCTCCTTCTTCCTCTTTACTTGAGCTGCAGATGCCTCATTCTGAAAGCCGAGGACGTTTTGCTGTTGCAGGCAGAGGGTGGAAGAGCGCTGCTAGGCTGGTTTTGTTCCCGGTACTGTCTGTCTGATTTGACTCTTGAAAATATCAATGCCTCATGATTTTTCCTGCCTTTTTAACTTTAAAAATGGAGAATTATAGTATACTCCTCCACTTTCTATTCTTTATTCATCCTGTCTGCTTTATAAGATGACCTGAACTTTGTTCAGCCATACACATCATGGTGGGTTCTACTAAGTGATGCTGTAAGACTGTTCACACACCTCCAGTCAGAGCCACATGCTGCAGAGTGTTGAAGAGCTGTAAATCTAGGGCAGACACTGACAGAAGGGGAACATGAGGGAGCTTGAAAAAAATAAGTTTGACATTGCACATACTAAGACAGAAACAGAGAAAGAGATCAGAAGATAAATGAACACTCTAACGCCTCTTCAGAGTGATCCTCTGACGTGCTTAATGCCACAGGGCATGTTTACTACTGTACCACTAAAACCTGACACAAATCTATGCAATGACATTCGGCTTCATATATTAACATTATACATTAGATAATTATATGATCACCATTATGTTTTTAGTGTGTGTGTGTGTGTGTGTGTGTGTGTATATATATATATATATA
>NW_015505296.1:1329029-1386344 GCF_001515645.1 Sinocyclocheilus grahami | reverse complement strand
ATAATATAATATAATATAATATAATATAATATAATATAATATAATATAATATAATATAATATAATATAATATAATATAATATAATATAATATAATATAATATAATATAATATAATATAATATAATATAATATAATATAATATAATATAATATAATATAATATAATATAATATAATATAATATAATATAATATAATATAATATAATTATTAAATGTGTAAGTAGGGCTTAAAGGTTGAATCTTATGAAAATATGTCCAGGTTCTCAAAAAAAATTACTTTTTTTTTCATAATTTTTTTTCTTATTGTGACAACATTTAAATGCAAATTAAGCACATTTCCCCTGCAAATTCCCTAATTACCATATCACAAGCATTGTATTATTGACTTTTTATAATTGGTGATTGTCATTAGGTTCTATATATATATATATTTATTTATTTATTTTTTTTAACATTTTTTTATTTACATTATGGTTCATGAGAGAACAGTGATTGTCAATATAATCATGTTACAAAGCAAAATATATATCCATCCATTTCCCAAATCACAGAGATGCTGGAATCAATGCCAGTGTCTCAGGCCGTAGGCAGGGAAATGTCCTGGAGGGATGGCCAGTCCATAGCAGACAAAGCAAAATATCTTAATCTGAACTGCTGAAATTACTTACCCTGCTGTTTGTGGAGTATATGGTAAAGAAGGCAGACTGACACCTGAGGTCTGTGGTCTGTCAAACCGGGCTTTTCCAGTGTAACCAGGAATAGTAGTTCGGCTACAGAGAAAACAAAACACTTTCCTTATAACAAGTTCTGTAGAATGGTTTTGATGTATATACAGATACACAGAACAGAGTCATACTAGCTGGCAGGGGTGTGAGGAGGTATTGTGGTGCGCAGAACAGTCAGAGGGATGAAGTCCTCTCCTGGGACGTCCACACTATCCATGTTCTCAGAGCCCACCGTACCGCTGTACAGTACAGCGAGATCACAAAAATCATTCAAAGCCTTAATGAAAGCAACTGATTTGATTTGAATTTATAATGTATACAGGTGTGTTTAGGAATGTTCAGTACTTTACTAGAGATCTCTAAGATCTCTGCATCTGCTTACCAGTATAAAGGTATATGGCCTGATTTTGGACATGGACTGGTGCTGTTAATTGAAAACATAATAGAAAACATATTTGAAACAACACAATTTTTAATACACAATCTGATATACATTTGTAAATATGCACTAAAAGCTTAGACTCTTAGAATGAATAAATCTAAAATAAAATTGTAAAAAATAAATGGTTATTTGAATCACATACAAGCTGATGGGTTTCCTTGCATTAAATGTGGCACGTAACTGGTGTTTGTTCCAATGGGATCCAATGGCCTGAAAGCAAGGAAATCTCTCTTAAAGAAATAGTTCATTCAAAAATTCTGAAATTGTACTCACCTTCAGGCCATCCAAAGCAACAGATTTGGAGAAATGTAGCATTACATTACTTGCTCACCAATGGATCCTCTGAAGTGAATGGGTGCCGTCAGAATGCGAGTTCAAACAGCAGATATAAACATCATAATAATCCACAAGTGATCCACACGATTCCAGTCTATCAATTAGGATCTTGTGAAGCGAAAAAGCTGTGTTAACAAACAAATCCATAACCAAAAATCAATCACAATACACCAACATATTTGTTAAGAACTATTTTCACTTGTATTTCTCTCCTGATTCAGACAAAAGGCATATTTTCACTGGAAAAAGCAATATTATGGATTATGGACTTGTATTTTAGCTGAAAGCAACAGTTTGCAGTTAAACACATTGGTTTCTTACAAACACACAGCTTTTCTCTTCACAAGACATGAATTGATGGCCTGGAGTCGTGTGGATTACTTGTGGATTATTGTAATGTTTTTTATCAGCTGTTTGGACTCTCATACTTTCAGCACCCATTCACTGCAGAGGATCCATTGATGAGCAAGTGATGTAATGCTACATTTCTCAAAATCTGTTCCCATGAAGAAACTAAAATATTGACATCTTGGATGGCCTTAGGGTGACAAAATCGTCAGCAATTTTACATTTTTGGGTGAACTATTCCTTTAATGTCTCAGATCTTCACTGGAAGTAACCTCACATCCAGTGCAGCAGACTCACCTGCCACAGCTCAGGCCTGCTGTGGTATCGCTTCAACACAAAACGTTGACTCACAGGGTCAGCCATTTTCTCCAGAGTAGTCGTGGGCGGTTTGAGGCGAGGAGGTAACTTGAAGTCCCAGTCTACATCCTCATAAGCTCTATACCAGAGCATATTACAATCACATGTATCACATAAATACATGTATAAGGGATATAAACACTCAGCTGGCACGTTGGCTTTTGGGTGTTTAACAAATAAATAAATACATGGACATGAAATATTGATTTCAGTTGAAATTATAGTAAGAAAGATAAGTGACCAGGCTGTTAATTGAATTTTTGTTTTGTTTTGTTTGAGCACATAACCATTGCACCAGCATAGGTGTCACTATGGCTCTAGCAATGACAAGGTCAAGGGTTTGATTCCCAGGGAACACATATATTGATAAAATGCATACCCTGAAGTACACCTTGAATGCACTATAAGTTTTGGATAAAAGTGCCTGTCAAATGTATAAAGAGACAAATGGTAAAAAGAGAAATCTTTTGAAAAGTTGGTCAAGTTGAGAGAGTCTTGGAAAATAAAATGTGGTAGTTGTGCTGTTAAGAGTTTTCAGAGCAACTAATCAGACCTTTGGGCTGCAGAGGTGTAGATGTATTGTCGAGCTGCTGGGCTATCAGAAAGAACAGATGGTTCTGCACCCTATAAAGGGATAGTACAAAGACACAGTGTAAAGATGGCAATAATTTAGCAAATGTCCCATATAAAAGAGTGACAAAATAGGGAAACATAAAATATGTTAAGTTCTTTCTTTCTTTCAATTCTTTCTTTCTTCCAATGAACACAAAAGGGGGGAATTTGAAGAATATACTAGTTTTAGCTCTTTTGACAACGAGCGTGCACTGGATCCTTTATGTTTTAAAAAAATATGCAAAAGCACCATAAAAGTAAGCTATTACTTACAAGTAGGCGATGACCCTATGCATGTGCGTTATGCCACATGTGAAGCCATAACAAAAAGTTTGGATTGAGAAACAGACATATGTATATTTGGCATGCCGTCCGAGGGAAGACTCCAAGCTCGGAATTTGGCCCAAACTCAGAGTACTCCCCAATCCTTGACTGGGATAGGAACCAGGCGTTGGAGTGGCGGAGGGATACTGCAAAACTGTCTCGGAACAGAGGTGAGGGACGGCTATAAACACAGGGTGAGCGTGATTTGACCAAGTACAACATGTTCCTGGATCAACATCCTTGTTGATCCTGGAACAACATTCCTATCAACCAATCAGAACTGAGGGATAACTTTTCAGGAAATATCTGTTTTAGGCTTACAATCAGGATTAGGTGCTTGTACACCCTTGCTAATCAGCTATCATTTCACACTGGTTTTAGGAATAAATTATGGGTAGGGTTAGGTTTAGGGGTAGGGATTGGGTTAAGTCTGTATTTTTGGACAGTTATGTTGATCCAGGATCAACAAAAGATGTTGATCCAGGAACATGTCTTACTTGGCAAAGTCAGGCGACCATAAACACAGGCCTCTTTCCATGCTGATTGGTTGAATTACCCATACGTGCTCCTCCCAAACCTTGTTAAATAACCTTCATGTAAACAGGGTCATTGGGTCACTGAGTTAAACTTAAGAGACAGATCAGTTCAATTCATAAACAAATTATTCAGATAGATTATTCAGATTTAGCTTATCAAAAACATCCAAGTCAAATGAACGATCCACTCAGAAATTGAGCATGGCTACTTCCCTCATAGATGCGCCAAGAAGTCAGAAGTTAACGAATGAATAACAAGGTCTGCTCCTTGCACAAAACTAGTGTAGATTCTCAGAATATAGAAACACAAATTGTATAAACAATGTTTGATACCTTTGTGGTGCTTTTGTTTTTGAAGATTTGAAGATTAAAAGCTCCATCCACATTCATAGTACCTGCATACATAAAAGCAACCAGTCCAATTCTTCTCCTTTTCTCCTTTTATGCTCCAAGGAAGACAGAAAAGTCATGTGTTTGGAGCAACACAAGTAAATGATGACAGAATGTTAATTTTTGAGTGAACTATTTCTTTAAAGCTCATTTCATATGAATATTTAATGTTTAATGCCGTAAAATCAGTAGGCTACTATCAGTTTTATAATGGCAAATAGGCACATCGCTGCTTGATTATTTGTATCGTAATAAATTAGCCACCGTTTCAACTTCTGAGGTAGGCCTACATTACCATACTCCCAATGAATTTAGGTCGGAATTCCTCTTTTTTTTCGGAGTCACTCTCATTGTGCTCCTTATGCACGCTGCTGTTCACACTGTGAGCTGTTAACTGAGGAAGTCTGGAGGTAAAAGGCCCAACGCTGTGGCTGCGGTAGCGTATAGATGAGTGCCGTTGATCTGCGTGAGTTTGACGCAGAAGATCCTCGGGGCGCAGAATCGAGCGGACAGTCGCATCCCTCCAGCCTTCAGATCCCACAACCACCGCCGGAGGAGGAGGAGGAGGAGGAGGAGGAGCGCACTGCCCTGGCCGCTTCATGATCACGGTACTCAGCTACTTTAATTCACCATCAGTGGAAAAATCCGAATAACTGCAAAGTGTTTGGGTTTAAAAGTGTCGGTTGTCTCCAACGCAATAACTGTTCCTCGGGACGCGCACAGAGCTGTGATTGGGTAACGCGAGACACACGAATGAACGAGTGTCAATGCAGCAGATCGTTCAGCTCCACTCACACGTTTAACGGCCATCAGCATCATAAAGTTTTTCATATTTGTATTTTTTTTTCAAATGTATGTACATTTATAACACTATTCTTTGTATTATATTACCATTGCATCAAATTACAAAAAAAAAAAACTAGTTTACGCTAATGCAGCGTCTATGGGAGGGATGGTAAATTTGACATCGTTCTCTCTTCTGACTGCCGTTATCAGTCTCTCAGTTTTTTTCCCTTTTATTGAAAGTCATGAAAACACTATCGTGGAGTTTTTCCAAGGGCCCCCTAAAATGCTTTTCATATATGAGATGCTCATTAAGTGCTGACACGTGAACGGTTGCTGTTTACTGTGTTTATTACCACTACAACCGTCCAACCTGCTTTTTGTGTACCCTGCTTGAAGGAGATGAAAATATGTTTATTATATGTTTATAATTGTTTTAAATGCCGCTTACTCATTTATGAGAAGGAACCAAGTAGAGGACACAGACGCAGTTACTTTTTTGGTTGATGTAATCCTTAGGTGTGTAATGGTAAATTTGACATCGTTCTCTCTTCTGACTGCCGTTATCAGTCTCTCAGTTTTTTTCCCTTTTATTGAAAGTCATGAAAACACTATCGTGGAGTTTTTCCAAGGGCCCCCTAAAATGCTTTTCATATATGAGATGCTCATTAAGTGCTGACACGTGAACGGTTGCTGTTTACTGTGTTTATTACCACTACAACCGTCCAACCTGCTTTTTGTGTACCCTGCTTGAAGGAGATGAAAATATGTTTATTATATGTTTATAATTGTTTTAAATGCCGCTTACTCATTTATGAGAAGGAACCACATTGGGCGTAGTGAGGGGAGCAGGATCATCAGCAAAGGACCTCGAGACGGGAATCGAACTCGGGTCGCTGTGGGTGCAGACAGGGGCGGACTTACTCATTAGGCAAAGGTAGGCGACCGCCTTGGGCCCTCAAAAGCCAAGGGCCCCCTAAAATGCTTTTCATATATGAGATGCGCATTAAGTGCTGACACGTGAACGGTTGCTGTTTACTGTGTTTATTACCACTACAACCGTCCAACCTGCTTTTTGTGTACCCTGCTTGAAGGAGATGAAAATATGTTTATTATATGTTTATAATTGTTTTAAATGCCGCTTACTCATTTATGAGAAAGTATAGAGGACGCATAGAGGACGCAGTTACTTTTTTGGTTGATGTAATCCTTAGGTGTGTAAATGTACAATTGCCTTTTCATTATTTTTTCAGTTTTATTTAAATTTGTAGTTAAAATAAATAAAAATAAATGTATTTTGAAGTTTAGTATTAGACAGCCTTTGCACACAGGGTTACGCTGGTAACTCATCAGTGGACTTTCCTCGTCAATGTAGGCTATATTTTTTCACACTTTTCTCGTTCTATATTTCTGACGTTCCAAAAGCGCCTCCTACTGGCAGAGAGTGAATGTTCATTTTCAATAATCCAGTCTGTAATTTTTGTTCAGACCAATGTGAAAATCCACCCACATAACCCTGTTTTAAATTAATATAATAATTTATACTTCTGGCTCACCCCTGGTTTAAACGCTCAATTGTGAGGTTTATCATTTTATAATTTATTTTGTTTTTGTGAAAACCTGTATCTCAACTGTAAATCAGTTGCTATTTCGTGGTCTACAACATGAAAGAAAGCCATTATAACATGTACATGGAAAATGTAGAAACATTGGACACAACTATGGGGCACCATTGTGGAGCAGCAAGCATCACAACAAAAAAGGGACTTCAAGGTTGATCTATAGGAAAATGTGTGCAAATGTATAGGGCCCCATTCTTATATTTTGCCTGGGGCCCCCGATTCACTAAATCCGCCCCTGGGTGCAGATGCGCTATATGTCGAGTCGACACACTAACCACGAGGCACAAAATCACTTTCACAGACTTTTAAATGAACTGTTCCCTCCTGGTGGAATGACCTGCCCAACTCAATCCGAGCAGCTGAATCCTTAGCCATCTTCAAGAATCGACTAAAACACATCTCTTCCATCTTTATTTGACCCTCTAACTCTAGCACTCTCTATTCATTTACTAACTGCTTGTTTTCTTAAAAAATAATCACACTAGCTTCTCTATTCTTTTTGTATTCTATCTATTTCTTTTCTTTTTTCTTGTTATACAATTAACAAAAACAAAAAAGGCCTCTAGCACTAGCTTGCTCTATTCTTTTTCTATTCTATCTGTTTTCTTGTTATTTATTATATAATTTTAAAAAACCTTGCTACGTGTACTGCGTTAAGCTAACTGAGACTTGTTATAGAGCTTACGTATCATTGCTCTTTTGTTGATTTTGATTGCTTCCATTGTCCTCATTTGTAAGTCGCTTTAGATAAAAGCGTCTGCTAAATGACTAAATTTAAATGTAAATGTAAAAGTGCTAAAGCTTCACACAAACAGCATAAAGGAGTATTATTACAGTAGCAGGGATGAATAATTGAGCATGTCTTTGACTGACCACATTCATTTCATGGTTGTCCTGAGAGGGGTGTTCACTCTGTGCACTTGTCCAACCTGATAACAAAGTAGATGAAATTTGTTAATAAATATGTAAGAGTCTAATACTGTTAAATTGCTTTTTGTTACACACTGCTGCAGTCAGCCTAAACTTGTATAACAAAAAAGATTGCAGTTACCGCCGAGGTTTGCCTTCAATGCTGCCTCTGATTTCATCCTGGAGTTCCACCTCTTGTGCTCAGACATGTCATATATCAGAGCTGAAGGTCTGGTTGGAGGAGTCTGAGGCCTGTCTCGCACTCCTGCCGGAACCCACAGATCGGATGCAGTGTAAACCTTATCGATGAATAGGGTTCTGCGTTTTGCCTCCAGATACACCTTTGCCCCTAAAAACATAAAAAATAACGCAAGTTTTGGACTACAATCAGCATACCAAAAATATTCTAGTCTTCGGTGTTTTGGTCTCTATGGTCTGTATGTTCACTGAAGCAAAATGTATCTAGAGTCTGCATCAGTAGACAAATATTAGTAGATGGTTGTCTTGATAAAAATGCAACATTCATCTTTGCACTGGTTTATAAAAACAGCTATGTCATTAACATGGCTGTGTGTGCTTGCACTCTTGATGAGAATGCCCTTGCATATCTGGGTGTCACAACATGGTACTGATGACTGTGATAAGCGCTGATAGCTTCGTTAACATAAACACCCAACAAACATGCAGGAAGCTGTATGGACTGGAAACGGCGGGTTAAAAATAGTCCAATTAGAGTTATAGTGCTAAAGCTTCACACAAACAGCATAAAGGAGTATTATTACAGTAGCAGGGATGAATAATTGAGCATGTCTTTGACTGACCACATTCATTTCATGGTTGTCCTGAGAGGGGTGTTCACTCTGTGCACTTGTCCAACCTGATAACAAAGTAGATGAAATTTGTTAATAAATATGTAAGAGTCTAATACTGTTAAATTGCTTTTTGTTACACACTGCTGCAGTCAGCCTAAACTTGTATAACAAAAAAGATTGCAGTTACCGCCGAGGTTTGCCTTCAATGCTGCCTCTGATTTCATCCTGGAGTTCCACCTCTTGTGCTCAGACATGTCATATATCAGAGCTGAAGGTCTGGTTGGAGGAGTCTGAGGCCTGTCTCGCACTCCTGCCGGAACCCACAGATCGGATGCAGTGTAAACCTTATCGATGAATAGGGTTCTGCGTTTTGCCTCCAGATACACCTTTGCCCCTGCACTCAGTTGACTGGAGCACGGATCTATTAGAGACACATTGCAACGCAGTAGTGCCAGAGGAGCTCTTTCATCAGGCAGCTGGGCTCCACAATTGAATTTGGAGAACGCATGTCTGTCTGTCTCAACCATGCTCTCAAAGTCATACCTTCCCTCTGGACCCTTCCCACAGGGGAGATTCATACGTCTGCACAGCCACCTGCTCACTTCATCTGAACTCACACAGGGCGCCTTGAGAAGTCTTACACGATAAGGTTCTCGTTCCTCCTCCATTAATGATTTATAAAAGCAAACAATTAACCAATAAATAGAAAATATTTCCATAAACGCTGAATCTCTCTTCTAGATGTGGTGGGGAATGTGGGATTATGCAGATGGAAGCCACAGGTGTAATCATCAGCGTCCGCTGTTGCCAGGAGACTGTGTCATTAGTTTGTCATTAGATTGCCTCCTGTGTCACTGTAGTCAGCGGGAGGTCAAATTACTGGCATGTGTCTGTAAATTGACACTGAGACTCCGAGCAAAGCTAAAACTCATTATTGAGTAGAATTACATGGAGTTCTAGTTTTTAATTTAATTTGAACAGTAAATGTGAATTAGTAGAAGTAATGATGATTGGTAGATTTGTGTGCTACTGCATATAGGATGTGTAAAATAACAAACAGCAATATCATGTAATGGTCACTAGGTAGAGCCCTAGACCAGACAATTTGAGCTATGACGGTGCTTCACACTGTGAAGGTGGTTCTTAAATAAAGTTGAATATCATTACTACACCCTAAGCATAACCCTATCACTTACAAGACACCTTTGGCAGTTTTACATGTGAAATCTATCTATACACACATACATACATACACTTTCACTATAGAAATGTAGACCAAGTGAATGTTTATAATTTTTTGTATGTACTGTCAGCAGTTAGGAATCATAAGGTATGCAGAAGCAACACAGTGAGAGAAAGGTGCTTTATTTTGAGCCTTGTCGCTGTTATTAAAAATCAAAAGCTCTAAAGCATGATTTAAATGAATTTCTTATGGTAAATCAAACAAATATGTTACATTTTAATATGCACACTGCTTACAAATTGTAATACAACATTTCGGTCATGCGACCTTCATCAGGCATTGTTTAAACATGAATTAAATTAGCATTGTGTGGGATTCATAATTTTTGTTTGATCTTTTGCTTTTATTTTTCCTACGTACCTGCTTATATGATTTATCAGGAGTAATATTAAAATAAAAACATTAAAAATAACGCAAGTTTTGGACTACAATCAGCATACCAAAAATATTCTAGTCTTCGGTGTTTTGGTCTCTATGGTCTGTATGTTCACTGAAGCAAAATGTATCTAGAGTCTGCATCAGTAGACAAATATTAGTAGATGGTTGTCTTGATAAAAATGCAACATTTATCTTTGCACTGGTTTATAAAAACAGCTATGTCATTAACATGGCTGTGTGTGCTTGCACTCTTGATGAGAATGCCCTTGCATATCTGGATGTCACAACATGGTTCTGATGACTGTGATAAGCGCTGATAGCTTCGTTAACATAAACACCCAACAAACATGCAGGAAGCTGTATGGACTGGAAACGGCGGGTTAAAAATAGTCCAATTAGAGTTATTTATTGTTGCTCTGCATGTATAATACCCACACCCTCCCATTCAATTATGTCGAAAAATATCTCAGTTCCGGTTCAAGAGAGAGAGAGAGGAAAATCCCAAAACAGTAAGTCAGCACAGTTTTCAGTGGAGGTTCAAATTCAGACTCTCCCTTTAATAATTTACACGCTTGCTTTGTTTCAAAAGAAATGAAAGTTGGATACTCTATCTCAGGCTTTATGTTCTTTACTGCAGAAAACAGACCGCAGGTCCTGCTCGACTCGATGTAACCTTAAATATAAAGCTTCAAGGATGAATATGAATCATTTTCCTTTACAAGCTTTCTTAAAAAAAAAAGGCAAAAAGCATAGCAGTTTTTATGACTTGCACTGGTCCACATTTGAAATGCTCCAGGAACCACAAAGGAAAATCACATGTGACACAATCAAAGACTTTCCAGCTAACCAGTGACCAGTAAAACTAGAAACTCATGCTCACCAATGCGAAAATATACAACGAGATGGTGCTCATTAAGATGCGCAAACCGATCAAAAGGTTTATGATGGTTAATTGAATTAATCAAGGTCATTTGACAGTCATTTAACAGTCATTCATGTTATTTATGCTTCAATTTGCATTTTCGTTCAGTAATGCACAGACTGTGTGTTTGAAGACACACAAACAACCGCAGTGGTGTTTGCAGAGACATAAACAAATTCCTCTGTAAACAATTAAGAATTAATGCTTCACTCTAGGCCTAGAAATGCCATAGAGTGCTGCTCACTTCTATAAATGATTGTACTCCTGAATGAACTCCATCCAAACCCCGACCTGCAATTTGTGTTTTTTATCTTCCTGGGTCTGTGTTCACACTAATTGGCCATATTATCCCTGACAAAAACAGTGTGATGACATTTTTGCAACACCATTGGTAAAAGACTCCTTTAGGCATTTGGATAAACCAGTGTTACATGATCCGTGAGAGCGGCGCCACGGGTGAAATGAGAATTCACCAGGAGTGTGCAGTATAGATGCTCCCTTCACATTGCCAAATAATATGTTGAAGACATGTGACAAGCTTTGTGTTAACGTCAGCGTGGCTATTCCGTTTAATTAATGCTCGATCCTTAATTTATTTGTTCTCGTGCTCTCTTTCGCTTGAGGTTCATTCAGTGAGGGAGCTCTTAATGAATTAGAACATCTTTGGTGCTTGGAGATGAAAGTATTTTTGGCAGGGATATGGGTATTTTTAGTCCAAGAAATAATTTTCTTCAGAGAGAGAGAGAGGGAAAGGGGAGAGAAAGACAGAGTGAGAGAGCTGAAATCTGGTTATTAGTCTGCTTGTCTGCTCCCTCCTTCCCTTCGCAGGCCCTGACATTATTTAAATAGCCGCACACCCATCCCATGGTGCCCAGCCGTGCACCAGAGTGGCTAATTTGGGTAAGCCTCATTCATCTAGAAAAAAAATTATGCAACTGTATATTTAAGAAGATGACAATAGAGGGTAAAAGAAAGGGATGAAAAAGGAGAGAGAGATAGTGTGAGAAGCTGCTGTGGAGTTTGTTAGTCAAGCCAACATACTGTCAATGTATAAACCTGAGTTATGGTTTCTTCAAAATGTTAATTGGTTTTAGAGCTTGCAAGCCCCATCCACCTCTTGGCACAGACCTTCAGCCTGTTTTGACTGAATTCACTTTATTCCACTGTTGTCTGAAATACTTGATTCTCATTCATCAGTTATGCTACTGAGAGTCAAATATGAACCCTTTTCACAAACTGTGATGATGCGTTTCCACAGTCTTAACATTTAACATCGTAAATTAAATCTTTTTATATATTTTTTTATAACACTATACTTTATGATACTACCTTGGCATTGAATTACAGACAACTGGTTAATGCTGCTGCTAATATAATGGCTGAGGGCAAATTTGGTACTTTTTTTTCTTTTGCTTTTGGGGCAAATGGGAACACTAAAATCATACATGTTGTAATTTAATTTCATCACTATAGAAGTTTACTTAACTATAATGACTTTTGCTTCTGAGAACCCCGGAAATGTGAAAAAGGTCCATTTGAGTATGACTGCTAAGTTTATTCAGCTGTGCTATTAATATACTTCTTTTAAACTATAAGAGGGTATACTTTGTCTATTAGTGTACTTATTAGAACAAGTCAATTTATATTTGACCTATATACTTTTATTAAATCTTTTGTTTGAGGAACTTAACAACAGTATAACTTAGTATTCCAAATATACTTGGCTTGAAGTTGTTCACTTTTTTGATTGAGTGGCCTATTAAATAATTTTTTCACTTATATATTCTTTTACTCCAGCCTTTGTGCTATCTGACAGACTTACATGTTTAAGTTTAGAGTAACAAGCATGGTCGGACTTACCATTGGGCTTGACTGGGCTGCAGCCCATGGGCCTTGCTTTGTAGGGGCCCCGATTTTGCCCGCTTACATTTGTTTGATTTGTTGAGTTATGCCAGTCAGAAATTATTAGCCGGATTTCCACTGTGCACGCAAGGACTAAATGGGCCAGCTGGGCTAACAGCTTCCAACTACTACCTTTGATGCCATAATCAAACAGCATAAACTGGTATTTATGATTATTTCACAAAGAAGAAGGTGAAACGTATTGAATCGCATCTGCGCCGATTAATTTGATCACAAGGCTACTTGAAACTGCTCCATTAAGCATTTAGCTCAAAAGAGCGTACATTTAGAAAGATAAAATCTCATATATTCTCTTTACAGAGGATGATATATGCGACCTGAAGAGTTTTGAGCACTCTCTCCCATCTCACTGCCATCACACATAGTGGGGCAGAAATGTCATCAAAATGATAAAAAAAAACAACAAGATAAAATAGCCATTTAATGAATTTCTGTTTTTATAACATATGCCTATGATATAGGACTATCCCACAAACAAGAGTCCTGTTTTTCCGAATATCTGCACGATTTCAAATGTGCAATAAACAACAAGTTACAGAGTACTAACTTTCAGACACAACATTCCGTTTTGCTCAGTCAAGAAGAAAACACAGCAGTTTTTGTGTATTTTTGTGTTACTCCATAATGATGTTTTAGTTGAGGGCATTTGTAGTTTATAGGTATAGGGCCCAAACATAACCTCAAGCCCAGGGGCCCCCGGCCCCCTAAGTCCTGCCCTGATAACTAGTCAGTTTTGAGGTGGAATAGTAGGGTGGATCTTCTTTGCACACAGTGCTATTAACCCACATAGAAACAGACAAACATTGGGCTAATTTTATTGACACAAAGGCAACATATCAGTGCTGCTTTCATGTCTCATGTATCACTCTGCAATTTCTGTCAGTCTGTCAGTGTTTTTCTGTTTCTTAACTCTTAAAGGGTTGGTTCAATCAGAAAATGAAAATTCTGTCATAATGTACTCACCCTCAAGTCGTTCGACATTTTAAAGAATGTTTTTCCCTCTGGACCCTTCCCACAGGGGAGATTCATACGTCTGCACAGCCACCTGCTCACTTCATCTGAACTCACACAGGGCGCCTTGAGAAGTCTTACACGATAAGGTTCTCGTTCCTCCTCCATTAATGATTTATAAAAGCAAACAATTAACCAATAAATAGAAAATATTTCCATAAACGCTGAATCTCTCTTCTAGATGTGGTGGGGAATGTGGGATTATGCAGATGGAAGCCACAGGTGTAATCATCAGCGTCCGCTGTTGCCAGGAGACTGTGTCATTAGTTTGTCATTAGATTGCCTCCTGTGTCACTGTAGTCAGCGGGAGGTCAAATTACTGGCATGTGTCTGTAAATTGACACTGAGACTCCGAGCAAAGCTAAAACTCATTATTGAGTAGAATTACATGGAGTTCTAGTTTTTAATTTAATTTGAACAGTAAATGTGAATTAGTAGAAGTAATGATGATTGGTAGATTTGTGTGCTACTGCATATAGGATGTGTAAAATAACAAACAGCAATATCATGTAATGGTCACTAGGTAGAGCCCTAGACCAGACAATTTGAGCTATGACGGTGCTTCACACTGTGAAGGTGGTTCTTAAATAAAGTTGAATATCATTACTACACCCTAAGCATAACCCTATCACTTACAAGACACCTTTGGCAGTTTTACATGTGAAATCTATCTATACACACATACATACATACACTTTCACTATAGAAATGTAGACCAAGTGAATGTTTATTATTTTTTTTATGTACTGTCAGCAGTTAGGAATCATAAGGTATGCAGAAGCAACACAGTGAGAGAAAGGTGCTTTATTTTGAGCCTTGTCGCTGTTATTAAAAATCAAAAGCTCTAAAGCATGATTTAAATGAATTTCTTATGGTAAATCAAACAAATATGTTACATTTTAATATGCACACTGCTTACAAATTGTAATACAACATTTCGGTCATGCGACCTTCATCAGGCATTGTTTAAACATGAATTAAATTAGCATTGTGTGGGATTCATAATTTTTGTTTGATCTTTTGCTTTTATTTTTCCTACGTACCTGCTTATATGATTTATCAGGAGTAATATTAAAATAAAAACATAAAAAATAACGCAAGTTTTGGACTACAATCAGCATACCAAAAATATTCTAGTCTTCGGTGTTTTGGTCTCTATGGTCTGTATGTTCACTGAAGCAAAATGTATCTAGAGTCTGCATCAGTAGACAAATATTAGTAGATGGTTGTCTTGATAAAAATGCAACATTCATCTTTGCACTGGTTTATAAAAACAGCTATGTCATTAACATGGCTGTGTGTGCTTGCACTCTTGATGAGAATGCCCTTGCATATCTGGGTGTCACAACATGGTACTGATGACTGTGATAAGCGCTGATAGCTTCGTTAACATAAACACCCAACAAACATGCAGGAAGCTGTATGGACTGGAAACGGCGGGTTAAAAATAGTCCAATTAGAGTTATTTATTGTTGCTCTGCATGTATAATACCCACACCCTCCCATTCAATTATGTCGAAAAATATCTCAGTTCCGGTTCAAGAGAGAGAGAGAGGAAAATCCCAAAACAGTAAGTCAGCACAGTTTTCAGTGGAGGTTCAAATTCAGACTCTCCCTTTAATAATTTACACGCTTGCTTTGTTTCAAAAGAAATGAAAGTTGGATACTCTATCTCAGGCTTTATGTTCTTTACTGCAGAAAACAGACCGCAGGTCCTGCTCGACTCGATGTAACCTTAAATATAAAGCTTCAAGGATGAATATGAATCATTTTCCTTTACAAGCTTTCTTAAAAAAAAAAGGCAAAAAGCATAGCAGTTTTTATGACTTGCACTGGTCCACATTTGAAATGCTCCAGGAACCACAAAGGAAAATCACATGTGACACAATCAAAGACTTTCCAGCTAACCAGTGACCAGTAAAACTAGAAACTCATGCTCACCAATGCGAAAATGAATGTGTTTTTTTAACCTTACCCATAAACAATAAATAAACATAATAAACCATAAACACGTTGCATTACACCAAATTCACAACATAATGTTCTTTTTAGCAATGTCATATGACCCCTTTAAGGGTGCTTTGCTTTCACACTGGGTTTGATTGTCTGGTCCAAACCCGAGTTCGATTGCTCCCCCCTCCCACTGCCCCTGCTGGTTTGTGTTCATACTGTGTTTTTTCAGTTCTGAACCAAGGTACGTTTGTGTCATCAGAGTGGCAGCTGTTTACACCTGTTGCTAGGTAACGACTACTCAGAAGACGGTGAAATTAAATGCTTGCTTGCTTCATATTTATACCTCTGATTTTGAAAATTTTGTTTCTTTTTCAAAGTGCCAATACAGAACGCCACATGCATATATCACGTTGTCACGACTGTGATGCAAAGGGTTCAAAAGAACGTGGGAGTCAATTTCTGAGAGTAGAAATGAGATATAAATTGTCTCTGCTGCAACGTCAGTCAAGCTTTTCAGGAAAGCGAGTGAGTAAACACGTAAACACACAGTTTGACCAATTCATACATCATTAATAGCAGTTAATTTCCGTGTTTTAGTTTGATTGCATTCACATCAGAAGCGAACCGTACAGGATTTCGCATGATCCGTACCCCAAACCATCCTTTTTAGGTGGACTCGGTACGGTTTGTGGGTGCGCACCCTAGTTCAGAAAACAGTGTTCACATTATCCAAACAAACCAAACTCTGATGTCAAACGAACTCGGGTGTGCTCCAAAAGTGCTAGTGTGAAATCCCCCTTAAATGAATCTATTGATCTGGTCAAAACCAGTTTAAATGTGTTCATATTAGCAAAATTCTGATGAAATTCTGTGCACAAAAAGGTCCAATGTCTATTATCAATCATTTATGAAGCCCCACTCACACAGAAGTCACTTTCACACCATTTGCTAATCTGTGTGATCAACTTGAACCAGTTGCGAAAACAGTGTCGGGAATAGTTTGTATCCCTGTAGATTTCTATTGAAATGACACAAAATCTTGCCAAACAATGGTGAATCTGACACCTTAAATGATTTGGTTACTAATTGGACTGATCATGTAGTCACCTTTAACTCAACAAAACCAGTCTGAATGTTATATTCATGATTTCTTTCATGATCTGGACTGATTCAATTGAAATGACAAAATTGTTTTCATTCAATGAAATGAATCATTCATTAAAATAAGATGTATTTCAAAAGAATCAGACTGATTCATTAACCTAAAAGTCCACTTGAGAAAAGATAATTAGTGAATAATGAAATCTCACACAAAATTCCCAAATCACATGATTTCCTATTAAAATGACTGGATTTTGTCAGTGAAAATTTTCCGAAAACAGTAAATGTGACTGCACCTTAAACTTCATTCGTCTGAAAGAATAAAGTCATATACACCTATGATGCTTGGAGGGCGAGTAAATCATGGGCTAATTTTCATTTTTGGGTGAGCTATCCCTTTAAGCAGTGACAAAATTACTTACTGTGAACTGATTTTCAGTTTGTTCTTCACTCACAGCTATCATACATTGTCTTCATAAGCCACTTTTATGAAATGCATTTTGAACCTTAAATGCTTTAGTCTTCATGATTTGTATTAGGATAGACAAAAGCAACCAGTAAGATACTAAAAATTCTCCACAGATAAAAGTAAGTCTTACGACTTTGGAAGGATATGAGGGTGACCAAATGATGACTGAATGATTATTTTGGGGCGAGTTAATCCCTTAAGTTTCACAATGAGAACAGAATCTCTCTGTTTTCAGTAGCTTGCATCAGATAACCTTACAGGGTCCCTGTTAGCAAGGATTTGCTAATCCCAAAGATGAAAAAAGACACCCAAATACCTGGATTTTAACATTCCTTGAAGCAAAGAGAACAGAGTGTTTTTTCTTTATGTTAACATGACCTCATGCTCAGACAGCTTGACATCTAGTTATGCAGACATCCGTATCAAAACAATGCTCTTCCAGGCTGAACCAAGACACGCTCTGTATTCAGGTCACAGCGGTGAAGAGAGGAGACGAGGCATCTCCCCCAGCACGCTAACTCCGGCGAAAGAGGATGAGCAGGATTAGCCTTCTCCCCCAATCACTCGCATCGCCTCCAACCACATGCGAGCCAATCAATAACACACTCACAGGGAGACGCAACAGGTGGTTGGCACAACTTACGAAAACAGATAGCCAATATTCATCTGTTTCCCCCCTCTGCTATTAATCAAGGAACTGGCATGTCTTCTCTTGTACTAACTCTTCAGACGTGAGCTGTGAAGTGGAGGATGATTGAGGTAGAGGTAGAGGATGATTTTTGGAGGGTGTTAGGCATATCACCTCATCTCGGACCATATCACACCTTCTTAATGCAGCGTTTCCATCTGCCACTTGTGCTGCAGGCTGCTGACAACAGTCTTATGACAAGCACAGACACACAGCTGGCGCTACTGGACCAGTGAGAACCAGGCATATCGATTTCACTGGTCACTTTCCAGTACAGCATAACGTCTCCGATTTTTTTTGGCCACCTGTTCCCGGCTTTAGCTGTCCACAGAAATGGCCCCATTTTTTTTTAGTGAAGTGAAATAATACCTCATGTGTCAAGACAGACCAGCAGGTCGTCGCCTCAATTGTGGTGTGGTGTTTGTTTTGACAAACAGAGGGGTCTGCTCGCTATTTTTGTGTTATCGCTCATCTTCCTCTGCTAATTACTTGCTTGCACTAGTTTTGCTGTCGAAAACTGGACCAGAGTAAACAACCCCGAGGAGGGACCGCGAGAGCAGCAGCATCGTGTCTTCACAGAAGAGCTTTAGTTTGAGGGGAACGAGGGTGCCGTGAGTTAATCTGATGACTAAATGTAGAGTAGTATGACAGAATGTTATACAATAGCTAGTCACATGGTTACTATGGTCAGAATACACAGAACTGGAAATGACCTGGAATTTATAGTTAATATTAGAAATGTAAAATGCCCACTGAGCTAGAAATGTCCCCTGGTCACCTTACTATACAATTAAATGTGATTCAAAAGTTGAACAAATAATAAAAAGTCATCAGGTTAAATACAGTGCAGTGGTGCACTTTACTTGTTGGTCTTCTTAGGGGGTTCAGAGAAAAATAGTGTATAAAATGTCAAAAATAAATCATTATTATATATAATTGGTATTCAAATTGTCTTCTTGGAAGAAAAATAAAATTCAGATAAAATAATGTAAAAAAATTAGAATTAATTAATTGAAAAAATTATAATAAATATATAGAAATAATATAAATATTAGAACATGACATTCTACTTTCCAAATACTGGTCAGAAATCATTTTTAATTGTTCAACCACATGCTACGTTATTTTTTTATAAATCATATTTATTTACGTGTTGCTTTCAATGATCACTACTTTACTTGGCTTGGCTTTATACAAATGGTCTTCTTAGGGGGTTTAGAAAAAAACCTATATATAAACAAGTAAAACAATCAAACAAATTAAGTTTAAACATTGAATGAATACATTATTTATGAAATAATATTAATTAATTTATAATATATAAATAATATAAATGTTTTTAAAATAATATATAATATTTTAATAATATCTCAGCTGTATAAATATTTTTTATAAATTTACAATTTATTAAAAACACAGTCAAGGTCAATACAAAAACCCTCTTGCTTGTGACATTACTTAAATACACGTTGATTTGACTTACTCCTGATAAGACATTATTCCTTTAGCTAAAACATGATTCTGCTCATGAACTGGTGATTTGTTTAAATTTCTATATGTTTCTCTTTCATAATGAACAATCACATAACTTAATAAATTGGACGCTGTGTTTAATTTTAAGTCACTGCTATCATTTAATTGCCATTTGAAGTGGTGTGTAGAGGCCGTAAGAAGGCCAGAAATCAGAGTGTGAAATTCCTCTTTATCTGTGGACATGTTGAACAATGGAACACAGCCAAATGCTTATTGTTCATTTTATACCTTACACAAACACAATTACCAACAAAATCCCTCAATTAATCATTTCGCACAGTGGTTTGTGTTTACTGTGTCAGAAACTCCTTCAGATTTCACACAGCCAGTGGGAATGCAGTTTGGTCCAGAGGAAATCAGCACAGATTGACAGACATGTTTAATGGGGTATTAGCCATGTATGAAGTAATATGGCTACAAGCCAGAAATGAATGCCATTGCTTGTTAAGGGAGAAGCATTTACTATCATTTGAATGACCAGGGGATGTTCGTATATTAGGGGGAATTTTAGATGCAGCACAGGGTAATCAGTTTTAGTTTGTGTAACAGATTCCTCATTAAAAGTTCCCTTTGAAGACTGACGGAGTTGCTGGTATTAAGACACTTGGGGAATTCCATTTCAAAGGGGCAAACTAATTCAGGCTGCCCTCGCCTGTGTAGTCATTAGAGTCAGTTTTAAGAATTGAGCTCAACTAGTAAGACCAAATAGAGCCGAAACTATCAGAAAAAGGCTGTTTTCTTTAAAAAATAAAAAATGTGCATGGGATACATAAAACAGCCGAGCATGCATATCTTTATGGCCCATGATAAGAGCTTGTTTTAAGGTCAAAGCTGAAGAACTGAACAGGGAAATATAAAAAAGTATTCTCATCTGATAGATGGGTATTGATGTAAGAAAAGCCGAAGAGGGGAGTTAGCGATACTGTGGGAAAGAGACACTTTAATGGCAATTGTGCACAACCAGCAGGGTGTCAGACTTTACAAAAGGATGCATGAAGAAATCCATGATTCCAAATCCATTGATCCCCACAGCTGAGACATCGAGAGGGAGAAAGAGACACTGGAGGAGATCAGAGATAAAGAAAGAGATAGATTGAAGCACAGGGAGATGCCGGGGGGGTGATCAGCTCTTCTGTCATGTATGTGCACGCATCTGGCTTCATTTTCCCACAATCCCCCAGTCTTGCCCCAAGGCACGTTTTGCTACAGGAGGGATATGCTGGTTGTCTGGCAACCCTGGTTTAAAGACCGAGAGCATGTAGGGGTGCACAATAAACAAATGTTTGAAACAACTTCTTGAATGAACATTCGTTTCTGTATAATCAAGTAACATTTTCTTTTAAGACCCACAATTCTGCTTCGTTATTCATAATCTGCCTGTAATTATGTTGTGTAATTTTATGCTCTTTTAATTGATTGGACACACTATTAACTGCTGATAAAACATCATGAGGAAAATATAAACCTCTCAATATAAACTCTCATCTTTAATGCCAAAAACTAATTGACGTTTCTATGCGTAAATGAGGCTGCTGAAGAAAATCCTGAAGATAGACTTGCCATTTGTTTGCTGAGAGCCTCAACGCACTCAAGTGGCAACGGAATAAAATGTAGTACTGTAATCTACTCAGCTAACCCGTGTTATGCTCTTTGTAGCTTTCAGTTAGCGGCAGAGCCCTTGACATCAAACCGAACTGCATTTAAGAGCTACCATATGGCAGGAGGGATCTGATTGAATTACTTTGATGCAAGATTCAGCATGTGCATCTTTGATATCACACCTGATGTTGGCAAATATTATCCTGTCACATGAAATTGTCAACTTCACTTTGCATCTTTTGCGTTAAATTAATGATCAGCATTTTCAACACTGATTTGTTTCGTTTAGAGCAAATCACAGCAGTCATCGTGCGTTAACACTTGAACTGTCCCTACAGAAATTACTGGAGATAAATGTCTTCTAAAAACATGAGTCATTTGCGCACTTGTTTTTAATTCTGACCTTTAATAAACAATATTGACCTTAATCAAATTGCTGACATGCCCATTAAAGGTCAATTTTAAAAGCATGGTGCATACTAATGAAGAAATGCCATTTAGTGTCTAAAACAGTGTTTCTAAAACTGCAACTAAAATTATTCAAGTGATTGAAGTAAAGCTCAAATAAAACAAAAAACTCATTTGGTCATTGAAATAACAATTTTGATAACTAAAATAAAGCTGAAATAAAATACAAACATAAATGTTAGATGAAAAACTTAAACTTAAAAAATTGCTTTGTTTCTTTGACAACTAACAGAAATAAAATAAGCTAAAACTGAAGTACTAAAATGACTAAAACTGAAAGAAAAACATAAACTAAATAGTGTAGTATATTAAAGCTAATTAGTGTAATATAAAAAAAACAAAAGCACATAACAAAATTACTAAAATGAAAACTAAATAAATAAACGCAAATTTAAAATATTAATAAATACTATAATGATAAATAATAAATGATACTAAAAAACACTGGTTTAAAATCATGTTTAATTTTAATTTAACAAGAAAATATCCCTATTTTAATCCAGCTGGATTCAGTGGCAGTATGCAACAAGGCACTGTTGCTTATTGTTCAAGCACAGACGCATCTTACATGTATCTCACATCTCCATCAGTGGGAAGTGTGTGAGCTGACTGAATCATCTAGAGCAGTGTTTCACATGAAATTGTCAACTTCACTTTGCATCTTTTGCGTTAAATTAATGATCAGCATTTTCAACACTGATTTGTTTCGTTTAGAGCAAATCACAGCAGTCATCGTGCGTTAACACTTGAACTGTCCCTACAGAAATTACTGGAGATAAATGTCTTCTAAAAACATGAGTCATTTGCGCACTTGTTTTTAATTCTGACCTTTAATAAACAATATTGACCTTAATCAAATTGCTGACATGCCCATTAAAGGTCAATTTTAAAAGCATGGTGCATACTAATGAAGAAATGCCATTTAGTGTCTAAAACAGTGTTTCTAAAACTGCAACTAAAATTATTCAAGTGATTGAAGTAAAGCTAAAATAAAACAAAAAACTCATTTGGTCATTGAAATAACAATTTTGATAAATAAAATAAAGCTGAAATAAAATACAAACATAAATGTTAGATGAAAAACTTAAACTTAAAAATTGCTTTGTTACTTTGACAACTAACAGAAATAAAATAAGCTAAAACTGAAGTACTAAAATGACTAAAACTGAAAGAAAAACATAAACTAAATAGTGTAGTATATTAAAGCTAATTAGTGTAATATAAAAAAAACAAAAGCACATAACAAAATTACTAAAATGAAAACTAAATAAATAAACGCAAATTTAAAATATTAATAAATACTATAATGATAAATAATAAATGATACTAAAAAACACTGGTTTAAAATCATGTTTAATTTTAATTTAACAAGAAAATATCCCTATTTTAATCCAGCTGGATTCAGTGGCAGTATGCAACAAGGCACTGTTGCTTATTGTTCAAGCACAGACGCATCTTACATGTATCTCACATCTCCATCAGTGGGAAGTGTGTGAGCTGACTGAATCATCTAGAGCAGTGTTTCTCAGTCCGGTGGTCCTGGAGTAGCCCAGCACTGCACATTTGGACGTTTCCACTCAACGTCTCATTATTAGACGCTCCAAACCTGAACTGGGAAGACATATGTGATTATTTAATGCACAGTATACATGAACTAACTTAATTAGCTGTGATCATTTTCCTACATGGCCATCAACTTTGAACAGGTTTATATATAAAAAAACTAAAAAAAAACTATAGTAGTATCTCAATGATATTAAATAACACTGCTTTTTACCCAGAGCTATTTACACTACAATTTAGTACACTGACTGCAAGAACAGAAGACCTGGGGTTAAGTGGATTGAAAGCAAATTGCTAATAAAGAGACACAGCTAAATTTAAACCATCGAGTTATTGGACGGGCCACTCGATCGGACACTCCTCCTGCTTCTATATTCCTTGTGGAATCTGTGCCATTTTTCATGTTTTTACTTGACATTTCAAGCGTGGCCCCGAGTTTAAAAATGGTAACTAACCCTAGTCGACCTCACATCAGCGTCTAACTCACAAACAAGCATGCACAGTGTAACGATTTATTTGGAACATGAAAACACATACACATAGAAACACGTCTTAGCAAAACGGACCTCAGATAAGAGCACAATAGAGACTTAACATAAATGCAAACATCTGCAAGCAGCTTTTTTTTCCATTTTTGATTTCCTTGAATGGAGACTGAATCCATTCTGCTCTGCTGACTATCCTGACGTTGTGTTAGATGTTATGTGTCACTCCTGACAGTCTTTGACGAAACATTTCCTCCAGACACATTGACAGCTGTAGGTGCGTTATACATTCTAATAAGATAGATTGAAGTCGATCTGGTATTAAAACGATACAGCATATCAAAATACAGTGGCTATAAAAAATATCATTTCACTGTAAATCAAATATCTGAATCCAATCATAATCGTTGAACCAGCACATACATAAATAAATATCCTTTATATGGGTTATAAATCTCAATACAAACTTGAAGTATTAATATAGTTGAATTCGACCCCATGCCTCCTAAGACTATACATGTAACTCTAACGTATGAATCTCATCACTCGTCATGACTCGATGCCAACTCAGAGGCTCTGTGGTAGCGAGAGGAAAGTAGCGTTTCGCACTCTGGCCCTTGGCCTTGTTTCCAGGTTAACATCCGCTGCTTGCTACAGGACACTCTGAGTTCATAGTCATGAACGGTCACAAATGACCGACTGATGTAACAGCACGCGGTGCTGGTGTCTTGGCTGCATGTGAGGCTCAGGGCTGCTGTGCTGAGCCCGTACAGACCACAGCTGGGACGGGTGATCCAGATCTCCACAGCTGTCCAGGTGAAGGCTGAGGGTCTCAAGCCTTAGCTCGGCTGGCACTCGTTCTTGCTGCAGGTGGCCTGCCGCTCGATACGCCAGGTGCCCTCCTCATACGTGCAGTAGCAGATGGTACATTCGTCGATCTTAACCTCTCGGCCGGCCGGGATCACCGCTGTGTCCGCATAGCAGTTTGGCCCTGTGCACAGACAGGAGAGGCTGCATCAAATTGAGAGAAAGCCTGCTGAGATCTGCCAACACAACTGCAAGCCCTGGTTTTGAGTAGCATTAACTGTCACAGATCAAGCTGAAATTGTCAACTGACCTCATGTAAGTTTTATTATGTTTTCAAGTTAGCAGTCAATCAAAGTACAATACTATGACCCAAGTCAGTTCTTTTTCTGCATATACAGGGCTCCAGACCAACAAAGAAATGATTAAAACAATTAAATATTTAAGAGCCGAATTATTTTTCAGTTGATAAATTACAAAATTGCTTGACAAAAATGCTTCAGTTCATTCTGCTATACCTGTGATGAAGGGACACTTTTGAATATAAACTACAGTGATTTTAGTTATATAAACTAGGGTGTTATTTTAGTTGTATTTAGTATAAAACTGTATAATTGGACATCATTTTAAACAATAACCAATAATTTTATTAATTAATTAAATTATTTCGTTTAAAAAATGTAAAAAAAAAAAATCAAGTTAATTTGAAAACAAAAATCTAAGTGTAAAAAAAATTAAATAAAAAAAAAGCCTCCCAGGAACCATCAAAACATTTAGAGCGATCTGCTCATATCTGTCAATTTCTTTCCAGCTCAACCATCAGTGAGAGTTTGGGGCATAGAATTGCAAGCCAAAATTCCAAGAATTGCCAAAATATGCAGAAACAGAACACTATTGGTGCTTTTACAAGATTTGGGTTTCAATAGAGATGCCAAAATTGCAGTTTCTTTTCAAGCTAAACTTAGGTTTTTGTCACGTTATCACTTTACTGACATACCCCAGATAAAATAGTAAGATATTGTAAGGATAGGAATAATTGTAATGGTGTGATGAGTGTAAGGGGATGTTTGCAGTTTTCTCTATAAATGTTATTCTCCATAAAACAGAATACAAACTAAATCAATTGGGTGTGAACATTTACTGTCCAAAGTCACAGTCACTCACTCATTCACTACTCCCTATTATAGTGATTGCCACTGTATGGAAAATCAAGAAATCGATTTTGTACAAATATGGCAATTCGGCAATATAAGAACTAAATGCTTTATTAGTATGCAGCAGCCACAAAAAGATGACAATTATGATCATGCGCGGTGTGCACACCAGCAGGATACTTGCGAATGAGCTTGGATAGCTCTGGCTGCTTTCATCCCATTGATAATAAACTGAGAACATGCTGTGTAAAATGGCTTTTATAGTCAGGCTACAAGTCTATGCTGAATTTGGTGGATGTAGTTAGGTTTAGATATTAAATGTTTAGTCTCAGGTTAGAAACTTCAAAAAACCCAATAAGATAATAATGGCTTTGTCAAGCTAACAAAATTAATACAAAAATTATGCCATTAAAGAGAAATGCTACCTAAGCACAGCGCCCATTTCCCCCCTTTTTTTTACATTCGCTAAACAAGGATGAATTATATTCAGCCTCTAAAAGATATTATCATAGAAGATGGAAGACTACATAAAAAGAATGCGGGCACATCAATCATCTTGAATATTTGGCCAATGCTGTCAAGACGTCATCCAATCCATATTTATAATCATTTCAGAGCAAACACTTCAGATTCCTGCCCCCAAATATCAAGACTGTGGAAATAAAAGCAGCTGGCACAGCTGATTCATCGTGATGGGTTATATCTCACATCACCCTATGGCTCTGTATTGTATGTGCGTTAATACTGCTGCCATGTATGTTTAACTGTTGCATAACAGAACATGATTATGTATTGTCGCATTAGATGTGATCACTGGTCTGGTACACAGAAAGAGCGGGTAGAGAAAGTTGAAAAAGGAGGACGAAGAGGATCAGGAGGAAGCTAAACGGGTTCAGTATACAGCAACAAACAAAACAGCAGTGGAGCAGTATGCATGCTGCATTTTTAGCAGTGGACAGGAGTGTTTAATCACGCTGAGCAGACCCTTTTCCTCGCCGCCTATCAAAGCACTGCTGTAGAGGCTAAATTCAAGAGAGAGCGCCATTAAAGACTTTGGTCCATTCAGAGATGAATTGCATTCCCCATGGTACAGTGTTAATTGAGATAAAAAGCAAAGGAGGAAAGGAAAGCTTGGATCCTGAAAATGACATGATCTTTTAAAGCTCATTAGAGCTGATGCTCTCTGAAAGAGCCGGGATCATAGCTCACACTGCTCTGAGAATAAGTAAAAGGAAAGCCCTCTAATGCATTTCTTTAGTATGCATTATAAATGCCACTAAATTTACTTACTTTTGTGGAAATGATGGCTGGGCCAAGGAAAGCCCTCTAATGCAGTTCTTTAGTACGTATGCATTATAAATGCCACTAAATTTACTTACTTTTGTGGAAATGATGGCTGGGCTGGGATGAATGGAGAAGGTGTATGCGGATTTGCAGTGTTATATTTTATTCTGGAAGTGCCAGTGGATGGACTTCACTAAAACATTAATGAAAGAATTTCAACATTCTCATAATAAGTCATACGCTATGCCATATGGACCAGGACAGTCTTGCACCAGCCGTTTGTTAATTCTTACTTAAAATGGAACATAAAATACACACTAGGGGCTTAGTAACTACTAGCTAGTTTGTAACTACTTTATTTGGTTGCACCATTTGTTCTTAAGAAAGAATAGCTAGCAAGTCATATGATCTCCATAAAATAGTGCAAAGTGGAATAATTAGACGTTTACCCTCAGTGATCCAATAGGCTTTAAATATGTGAGCAGAGGTTGAGATGAAATGCTGTGAATTTCAGCTAATCCTTGATTATCTGTATATCCTTGCACCTTGAACTTCTTTTTCCTCACGTAACTAATGGTAAAAATAAGTTTCCATTGAAATATGATAGTACTTAAATAAATAGCTTTTATGGGTGATATAAAGCCAATATAGATACAAAATGATACCAAACATGAACATTTGCTGAAAATGTTCTCATGATCAGACCAACCAAGATTTAGATGAGTTTGTTGAGGAAGCATTACATGGTTTATGGACTGGTATTTGGCCAGAAGCAATGGGTTGAAGTTAAAATGCCTTAATGATAGATGTTTCTCACGAACACATAGCTTTACACTTCACAAGATGTTAATTGATGGACAGTAGTTGTGTGGATTACCTGTGTATTATTCTGATGCTTTTATCAGCTGTTTGAACTCTCATTCTGACAGCACCCATTCACTGCAGAGGATCCATTGGTGAGAAATGTGATGTAATGCTAAATTTCTCCATCTGGTCTAATGAAGAAACAAACTCATCTACATTTTAGATGGCATGAGGGTAAGTTTTCAACAAATTTTCATTTTTGGGGTGAACTATTCCTTTAATAATAACAGAGATATTTTTATTTGTGAAAAATTAGAAACTGATTTTAAGTATTATTGATGCAGTTTAGTCAATTTACTATTTAATTTCAACCAATGCTCCTTCCGTAAACATTTAGTTTATATAGAGTTCAATATTTCAAGTTTAATGGTGCAATACAAAAATATTTGTTAGTGTTTAAGTTGTTACTTTACATCAAAACTAGGCAAGGCCGTAACTTACACACATCTGGTGCAACTGGCCCCAGGAATCTTTCTACTTTGTTGCGCTTTCATGTATGAGAAAGATGCCTTTAACATAAATGCATGGCATTTTGATTTCAGACATCTGTTAAATGCATACTCCTATCCGTGCGGTTTGCTTTTCAGATCCTATTCTCCTACTTTTGTGCATCTCCTGGGCATAAAAGACTGGAAAAATAGTGTTTCGGGAGAATGTAGAGAGAGATGGAGCTGATAAAATCACTGTCCTCTACTTCTCTCCTTCAGTATCGCAGAGAATCAAGCAATCCTATTCTCCTACTTTTGTGCATCTCCTGGGCATAAAAGACTGGAAAAATAGTGTTTCGGGAGAATGTAGAGAGAGATGGAGGTGCTGTGCATATAAAATCACTGTCCTCTACTTCTCTCCTTCAGTATCGCAGAGAATCAAGCCCCATTACAAACGGATAAAACCATCAGTGCAACAAATCCGGGCGAACATATTTCTCCAGAGGAAGAAAGAAAAAGAAGACGCATTTGAGATGAGCTAAGGCCTGAAAGTGATTTCTAGGGCCTTTCTTAAGCCCCCATGAATATTTCTCCCTCCAATTTTTTTTCTTTCTTTTTTTGCAAGTGATCCCTTTTTCCCCCCAGCAATGTGGATTTTCAGGGCTTTTGGCTCATGCTCGAAATGTTTATTGCAACCTCCTCAGATTAGCAGCGACCCCAGTGTCTGAGCCCTTCAAGAAGAGGACTTGTTTCCCTGTACGTTGCCAAGGCGATGGCCCACATGAGAGGAGGTCGACAAAAAGGAAAGGGTTGCAGGGAAATAAAAAGCATCTCTTCCTGTTTGTAACACATGCAAGGTATTAGTAGAGATTTTGATTCACCTCAATGACTCTCTTTTGAGTTCCTTAAAAAGATTCATTCACTGATTTGTTCACATATTCTTTCTGCTGGTTAAATCGTACCAGTAGGTGTGCATTAAAAAATAATTTTACATAATTGTGCATGGTCATTGGTTAATTATTTGAAAATCTCCATCCCCTTTCTCTCATTGTTGTGAATACAACAGATTCACATTCGCAGCTATGAACATGACCCGTCTCATTCAGTTAGTCTACAGATCCTTGTGCAAAAATGAACAACCCAGTTCATTTGATTTAATGAACAAGAGCTGTTTTGATTGACATGGTCCCTATGCAGCATTCACTGAGATCAAAATATCTGTTGAAAGTTCACTTCACTTGACAAAATGTGTTCATTTGAACACTCTGTAACATGTTGCAGTTATAACTGTTGCATAACTTTTATTCAAAATTCTTTAAGGTTGGAGTGATGCCCAATGACTGGTGAGTAAATTTGCTTCTCCTTTAAAAAAAAAAAAAGATTTATTTTTGGAATTTTTGCCTTTATTATGATAGGACAGTATGCTGACAGGAAGCCAAGTGGGAGAGAGAAATGGGGTCGGGATCGAGAAAGGTTGGCAAGCTGAGATTTGAACTCGGGACGCCCAAAATGCAACGGCACTATATGTCGGCATGCTGCCCACAAAGCTATAGGAACCGACCTTCGCAGGGCACTTAAAGTCAAAGACAGTGCACCTATGATGACTCATTCAGTGGCAATCTGAGTCGTCCCTTGAGCCTTTGAAGGAAGGAAAAGAGTTACACTCTTCAAAAGAAGATACTTCAGTGAATGAAAATATTCATTGTCAGAGCCAGTGCATAAAAGTAATAGAGAATGATTCATTCACTTTTAAAATTTGTTCACTTGTTTGTTCAAAAACAGTGATTCATTCACAGCACCTCGGCAGTTATGTGTTGCTTTATGGTGCCCAATTGTATGTGGTCAAAGATTATATGACCAGTTGATGCTGTTTTAATCATCACACAAGAATTCCTCATAAAAGCATGTTTATCCTTTCCTAAAAGAGGAATCTTTGCATCTTTGGGCGTTTGTGATATTGGTGCTGCTTTCTCTATGAATCTTAAAGCAGCAAAAGGCACTCAAAAGAATCACTCAATGACAAGTTTCTTATTTACTGACAGTCCCTCAGTGGGTGAAAAGAACGCGGGAGTGCTATAACTGAATCGGGATGTTGTTTTTTTTCCCCCGGTTCTTTTTGAGTCTTAACATTGCAGCTCCTCGCAGATGTTCTTTGATATTCATGAACAACTGCCTGGGGTGGATATTAGCAATAGCGTTCACTTTCATCTCCCCCCATGGCACTTCCTCAAGTGTCTCCCAGCATACTCCTCCAACAACAGACCCAGGCAGCGCTCTGCACGGGAACATAATACTTCATTCAGCAGCTAAGAAAGAGGTGCTTACCTCTGCTCTTCATGAGCAACAAATAGAGATATCAGCCCTCGTGACTGCTATATGCACCCTTTGTGCTTTTCACACGTTAACAACCACTTAAAATAAATGAAACTGTAGCTAATAGGATGAAATGTGCTCCGCGGCCTTGAAGGTGTAGCTGGCCTTGCACTGTGTTTACTGCATTTTCTGCAAGCTGCTGACGCTGGCCACAGATGAATCAGCTCAATGATGAGGCGTTCTAATGACCGAACAAATTACAAGCATTTACGTCTTTTGAATTGTGTGGTTTCTGTGACCTAAGCTAAAACAGTCGGAGGGGGAGGCTTTTGTAGCCCCTGCTGGGTATGCCGTGGTGAGCGTGAACCGAGCACAAGATTATGATTATGAGAGAAATGCTTGCAACCCATTTAGAAATCGATTCTCCTCACTGCTTCCCCATTCAGTGTCAAGTCTGCCAACCAAAATGAAGACGACAGACCCCATTTCTACTGCAGCTATTATCATTTCATCCCTTAGACACCACATTTTTCTCAAAGGGCCGGTCTTTCATACAAAGGCGCAGTCAATCAGATGGTAATTGACTCTTAATGGTACCAATTAAATAATCATCCTCCTTCTGATTTATTGGACAAGTCACTTGCACAGAAAGTTGAAAAAGTTTTGTTTTGAGCAAGGGGTCAAGTTTTAGCTGGTTAGCAATGCTCCTTTAGCCCCTGCTTGTAGATACATTAACTGATGCTAAAAAGCATTTTCTCCAGTGACAGCCATTTGAAATTAGCCGTGCATTCTGATGAAAGAAACTTACATTTACATTTAGTCATGTAACTTATATATGTAGCACTAATATTTCCATATTTTATAGTGCTCAATTCTTTATTGGAGGGCTCTTAATAATGTAAATTGGATTTATATGCATCTGTCACAGTTTAGGATAGTTTGTAGTGAACAGTCAATCCATCCATCCATCAAAAAAATTGTGGTCAAGTAAGATGTTTAAAAGTTGTCTCTTATGTTCAACAAGACTGCATTTATTTGATCACAAATACAGTAAAAACAGTAATATTATGAAATATTATTACAATGAAAAAATATTTTTGTGGAAACCCTGATACATTTTTTTCAGGATTCTTTGATGCATGGAAAGTTCAAAAGAACAGCATTTATTTAAAATATTGTTTTTTTGTAACATTGTAAATGTCTTTACTGCCACTTTTGAATCGTACTGACCCCAATCTTTTCAACGTCCGTCTGTAAATCATCAAAACGAAAAGCTTTTTAACGTTTTTTTTGTTTTTTTTTTAACATTTTTAAACAAGGCTTTAATAAGCCATCATTCAAAGCTGGACTTGATAACCATTACTTTTCCAGTCAAAACTAATGCATTTGAATTCTACTTCCTTGAATTTAAATTTGAATTCAAATTCTGCATTTTGTTTGCTACATCAACTGAATTGTTCAGGAATTGTTAACAGAGCACAACCCTGGCATTGCGGCGCCATTAGCCCTTCAACACTGGCATAATGTCATTTTGGCTCCAGAGTGATCAGTCATGACATTTATGGCTCAAATGACTGGTCTGAGTTGACTCTATATCTGATTTGCAATCATGTACATCCAAGGGGTCCAGTGTCAGTCTTCTCCAATGTTCTCTAGTGTTCTCCTGGCAAACGCTAAGTTTGTATGTGATTATTATCCTCATCAGATGCTGTGGTAGAACTAGCTGTCACAGCCGGCATCTATCCTACGGTGTCACTGCATAAAGCTTTGAAGTCTTATTTTTGAAGAGTGCAAATCTCATGGGGTCAAAGCATCTGGCTGCTTCTTGCACTACATCTGTGCAGGAGTCTTTGTACCTCAGACATTCGCAGCAAAAGCCTCAGAGGTGCCACCCATCGCACTCGTGTCTCTCTGTGATCCACCCCCACACAAGACATGAGCAAGAACCACAGGAAACACAAACAGAGTATTAGAGTGATTTTATCTATCGGAACAATTCCGAGATTAAATCAAATCGCAGACTATCTAGCAAGCGCAACGGAGCCGAGCTGAGCCGCGGTATTCCGGCATGCCGTGAAATCACTAGGAGGCTGTAATCTTGTGCGTTGAGCAAAAAGATTTCCAATCCATCAGAAAACCATACAGCTTGACTGCTTGATTGTGCACATACATTTGTAAAACTGTTTGAATTCACCACGGCACGACTTTAATGAAATAGTTTTTCAATGTTTTTGTTCCTTGCATTCCATCTCACAGCCAAACACCAACTGAGATATTTGATCAGAGAGTCTTGGCAGCATCTCAGCAAATGCCAAGATGATCCATTTAAACATGTGTGCTCTTTAAAATAATTGCCCCACATCACCCTTCCCCCAATTGTCCACACTACGCTGAGAGTTTAGCTGCCGAGTCAGAGATCCATTTACCAAGTCATCATTTCTTTTCTGCTGAAGGAGGCAGCGTGGCTGCCGGTGCCATATTAGATCAGGATCCAGGCGTACACAAGAAGCAACAGCCTTGGACATGCTGTCTAAAAGCATCTCAAACAGCTCTATATAACCCACACTGATTCAGGAAACTTCTCCCAAGACATTGTAATGTGTTCCAAACACAGAACACTCACACACTAACCCGAGGTCACCGCTTTTCTTTTCTCCCCCTGCCTGAAAAACACTCCTCTGGCCAAAAAGAGAACAACAGCATGCACAAGGCAGACAAAAGATCTGTTCAGAAACCTAGTGTGTTGCCTCACTGTCTAAACTGTCATCACACAAATAGTGTTCCTCATTCAACTGATTTCATTAACACATGATGAAGCTATGCTAACAGAGCAATGCTACAATTAAATCATTTATTTTCAGTTTCATTGAACTGTATTTAATCTGTAAGACTTTACAATGAGGATACAGTTGTTAACATTGGTTTAAGCATTTGGTATCATTAAGTAAAGATGAACAATAACAGCACGTCAATCTTAATTTATACATGGGTCAAAGAGGAAACGTCACCATTTTGGTGTCTGCATCAAATTCAATTTATAAGTAATTTTGAATGCATAAAAAACATGTTAAATGCAAGTAAAGTGTGTGCTTTCATATTTCAAATAACTTTTGTAAATATGGGGGAAATAATGTTCTAAACTGTAAAATTGTCATTCAGTGTAATGGTCCGGACTTTGATTTTACCATTACATCTTTAAATAAACATAAAATACCAAGCTTAAAAATATATTTGTTTTCTTGGCATTAATAAGTGTTGGCTGTTATATTGAAAGGAATATGTCTTACTGTTTAAGTATTTAAATAACCAGGGGACTTTTGTCCTGAAAATGCAATTTATCAGAGATCATTCAGTGTAACAGGAACAAGAAGCTATTCGGAAAGCATATAAAAGTATGCGGCAGTCTGTGAAATAATCAAATGGCACCCTGAAGACTGTGTGGTGCTGCAGAAAAGTCAGTTTATTGCTCTTAAATATTTGATCATTTCACCTTTTCATGGTGTGGTAACCTAAGTTACAAAAACACATGTCATTCAGTGAAATGCCAAGAAACACTTTTATTGTTAGATTTATTGAAAAATAAGTAGATGTTGTGAATAATTGTGATTAACTTTACTGGTCAAGCTCACTGTTTGAAATAGATGGCCAGTTGATTGCCTCCAATATAAGCTGAAATAGAAGTTTCGTCATTCAGGGTAATGTTTTTGTCATTTGGTGTAATGCAAATTCTCTGTTACACCACAGTGACAATCTATTAAACTGAATGACAGTTTCACTGTATAAATAACGAATTTAGCATCTTATTTATATTACAGATAAATTGGGAATATTTAGCAATGACAGATATTTGTTAAACTTAATAAATATTTATATTTTAATGCATTTTCGTATTGTTTAGTTTGTGTTATTGATTAATTTTAGATGCCCACGAACAGAAAGAGCTGCTAGGCACTGTAAAAAGCCAAAAAGCGAATAAAGTAAATGTAGACCTAGTAGCTTTGGTGGCACTCTTAAAGCCGTTCACGCCAAGAACAATAACTATAAAGATAACTATAATGATAGAGAATAATAACATACCAATATTTCTGAACAGAGACTCCCCCCTCACTACAGTATGTCACAAGTTCAGTAGAGGCCATTGAGAGGATTCTCCACCCAAAATACTCATCCTGATAATGTAATTTGCGGTATGTTGTTGCAAGCAGCAATTTTTGAGGCCGAACAAGTCAGAAACAAAGTGACAAGCTAAGCAAGCATGGCAGGGGAGCATCAGAACAGTAGAATAAAATGCTTATTACATTTCAACATCTGCTTCTGCTGTCATTTACTCAGGAATATTATTTAAACTAATTTAATGATACAGACTAAAACATTGCAATTATGGGAACAATGACAATATTATTTCCCTCTTTGGCAAAACGTCATTCAGAGTAACAAACCATAGTCATTCAGCGTAACCATTATATATTTATATAAAAATGTACACAATGTACTTATTCTGACCTGTACTTATTAAAATACATAAAAGAATATGTGATCACACTAAATGTTATTATATTTTAAATGACTTTCGCTTCCTTACAAAAACTTCTTTGCTGACAAATGGGTAAAACCTAGTGGTTTGAAGGACATTAGCAAAGTATAAAGATTTAAAAATTAAATCTGCACTGTGCTGCACTGTGATCCTTAAATAAAGTTTTTTTTAATTTGTCATCAAATAATTATTGTATAAAATATGTCTAACACGATTTCTTGGTATATAAATATTATTACACTGAATGACATTTTAGTAGGTGTCTTCTGTAAATTATGGTAATAAAAATGTATGATCGTCATTTTTTTTTTATTAGAAAAACATACAGTTTAACAGGATACATTCTAATGTATGAGGAAAAAAATTAATTTAAAGCTGTATTACACTTTTATTTTTTTAATGCTTCAAACCCCCTTTTCGTCTTTGACGAAATATTATCCATATTAATATGTTTTTACAATTCAAAATGCATAAATTAACATTAGCTCATGGGGGATTCATACTTTTATTCAACTAGAACATATAAAATCAAAAGTGACAGTAAAGTAAAATTGTTTTTAAACATTTCATTTCAAATAAATGTTGTTCTTTCAAAATTTCTTTTCATCTGAGAATTCTGATTAAAAACTGATTAAAAATGTACAACAGTTTCCACAAAAATATTGAGCTGCACAACTGTTTTCAACATTGATAGTAATAATAAATGTTTCTTGAGCAGCAAAACAGCATATTAGAATGATTTCTGAAGGATCATGTGATAGAAATACATATTAAAATATATGAAAACAGAAAACAGTTATTTCAAATTGTAATAATAGTTCACAAAATTACTGTTTTACTGTATTTTAGATCAAATAAATGCAGCCTTGGTAAAAAAAAACAAGACTTCTTTCAAAAGCATTGTAACAACCCCAAACTTTTAAATGATAGTACATAAGCACATTTATACTGACCTAGATTAATAAATGATTTAAAAAAAATTTATTATTAGTTGTTCATAATACTCAATGCATTAAATAATGTTAATAAATTATATCTTATTGCAAAGTGTTACCATTTTATCAATACTTTTTCTGAATGAAGAGTTTGAAAATGTTTATTGATAATTGCCCACCATCTTGGATTTGATTTGTTTTGTTGAGTTCAACACATTATAGGATGGTCTTTTCTGTAAAGTATACACATAATACACTGCCTAAGAATTTATCCAAAAGAAGGTATCTCAGATTCTTTGTGGAACAGCCTTCTTGTCAAGCGCTCTGAACATCTCTTAAAATGCAGCTTCTGTAGGCAGCTCACTAGATTTAGTAACAGAGCAAAAAAAAGGCTGCCGTGCAAGGGTGCTTTTCATGTAGAGTGGCTTTGAAAATACTTCCTTCTCTGCATCGGGTGCTTTGATGAGGGAGTACATTTATGTACCTTATACTTCTGTATTTCCAGCCAAATGGAGGGAAAAAAACATGTGTAAAAGTTTAATCATCTGTGCCCTAGGGCTGGAGAAAGCAGACTGCAACCGAAACACCTGCCTGCGCTAATCACCTCACCTCCTGGAAACAAGCAGAGCAACTTTGCAGGTTCATTAGTGCTATTGCTCTCTTTATAATGCATTCCGGCAACTATCTTAAACAAAGGCCTGCAGACGAATATAATCTCCTTGGGTTTGCATGACCTCACTGAGGTAAACTGGCTAACATAGAACAATAAGATGGATGCACACGTAGGCCATATGAGAGGCGATGAGATCTGCGGCTCTGTGCATGCTTTCTGTGAATTTTCTTCATGGTATGGTAATTGGGTGAAGTGGACAGAAGTCCCTGTGGTCCTTTTTCAGAAGCCATTCTTACCTACCTCTCTCTCGCTCCTGGGGGACACAGCGGGGGTTCAGGGGATGGAGAGAACAGAGAAAAAGAGAAAGGCTGGAAGAACACGACCACTTACCGCTCTTACACACCGGGCAGCACTGGTCAGGCTCATATTCCGGATCAACACACTCAGTCTGCGGGCAAGCTGACACCGAACACAGAACCTCTCCACTGGGCTCACAACGGCACTTCTCGCATGGAGACACCTGGAAACACAGCCAGACGAGAAACAAAACCTTCTGTAGCAACATTCATCATACTATTACATTTGATATGAGGTTTAATCATCAGAGGAAGAACAAGAGCTCTGATTTGAGGAGTGCTTTTTTTAGGGAAACTTATGAGTGTTCAGTTTATTTGATGAGCACGCTCGTACAATCCTGCCAGTCATAGCACTTGGAGTATATTAATCATGCTTACCTAATTCCTTCTGGCAATTCCTCTGGCATTGCTCATCTCCCTTCCTTTCTTTCCATATTTATGTCCATAGGGAACTCTGAGTTGTACCTTACACTCGAGCCCATTCATTATGGATGAATATCAATACCTGTCTACTTTTTTGAGTGATTCTTCAACTACAGGCACTTTTAGGTCCCAAGGGTTGATTTTCATTAAAACTTTTTTTCCACCATTTTGTTACATGGAGGCCATATTAAAACTATCTTGGAAACTTTTTTTAGCATGCCTTCATTTATATTTGCTATTTTCCAGTGTCTTTTAAATATAGATTTTTGAGTTGTACCTTACACTCGAGCCCATTCATTATGGATGAATATCAATACCTGTCTACTTTTTTGAGTGATTCTTCAACTACAGGCACTTTTAGGTCCCAAGGGTTGATTTTCATTAAAACTTTTTTCCACCATTTTGTTACATGGAGGCCATATTAAAACTATCTTGGAAACTTTTTTAGCATGCCTTCATTTATATTTGCTATTTTCCAGTGTCTTTTAAATATAGATTTTATTGTTTTACCCTGTTCTCAGACTCAGGCTTTCGATCTTAAAATATGAGAATCCGCTTTATCCAAATAAAGGGTGAAACATGAACCATTTCTATTTTTATTGTGTGTAAATAATTTAGTAACACTTTATGATAAGGTTCCATTTGTTAACATTAGGAAACAACATGCAACGTGTGCTAACAAGGAAAATGACTTCTAAAGCATTATTATCTTAATGTAAATATTAATATGTATGACTACATTATTCAAATCAAAAGTTGTATCTGCTCATTTTATTTAATTGACCTGAGTTGTACATGAACTAACAATGAACAGTTGTATTTTTATTATTACTATTAACAAAAGATTATAAATACTTTGACTGTGTGTATTGCTCATTGTGTTAGTTTAATGAACTGACATCAACTAATGGGACCTTATTGTGAAGTGTTACCAATGATTTATATAAATATGACATTTTACATACTTTATGACTGTCCCTCTGCTTTAGCATATTTTCCATTACAAACAACAAATTTGCCACTAATAATTTACCCAGCATGTGAAGAAACAGAATTTTTTTAACAGTTGCATTCTGTCAAAGTATGCAAACAATCTGGAAGATTTTCAGATGTCTGTATCTACGATACATAAAATGCTAGCTGTGAAATTAGCCTTAGGGGAAAGAGTCTGCCATTTTATTCCATAAATGTTTAAAATGTCAATTTCCACCACCATCATTTGCATGAATGGGTATTTCAGATGTAGTGTAAATGATGGTACAGTGAATTTTGCTGTTATTCATGTATATATACTGTTTGACATTGTTAGAAGACTAATTAAATCAAGTAGCAAGTTCAAAACATTTTTCATTTTTAAAAATCCACATCACCCAAAGTGCCCATAGTTGAAGAAACAGCCGTATGCATTTTATGAACCTGAACTGAACTATATTCATGTGTTAAATTCAGAGTCTTTCTGTCACACAGTGGATTTCTCAAGCATTCATGTGTCTCCACAGATGTCTCAGAAATCACATACTGTATATATGAACAAACGATCAGTTTTGCTCACTGCTTCTTCTCTGCTCCCAAGCATAAAATACAAAAGACTTTTCTGGCATTAGCATTTCTGTAAAAAGAACCTTCTGCACACAGTATCTCCTGAGACAATCTTCAACAAATCAAACAGAGGACAATGTGTCACCTCCAATTGAGTTGGAAAATAAAATAAAGATTCACAGGGGGTTTCTAAAATTGAAAAGTTCAACAAAGGCGAGCACAGATTCATTCAGCAGCTCCCCCCGAGAAGCTCTCATTGTGGGACTAAACAGATATGATACCGGGACTCATTTCGTTCTGCTGAGGGTTTAATTGTTACCTTTGCAGTCTGCATATGCATTAGGTGTGGCTGAGCAGAACCAATAAATTCAGTGCTTGGTCATTACCAGTCTTTGTGAAAAGCGCTTATGCTGACTTCTGCATTAATAAATCTCACTGCTCGCCATAAAGCTCAGGTGTTTTGGATAAGGACTCCAAAGACACAGGAGGAGGAGCCAATGAAAACTGAATCAAGAGCATAAGCTAGAAGCAGCTAATGGCTTTGGCTACACTGTGGGGTGAGACACGCAGTTCAAAAAGAATCATTTGTGCACCTGCTGCTAACTCTGAAACTGATGACATGCGCTTTTCACTTAAGGCGGAATTGGAGAGCATCATAATAAGGCCTTACAGAGAAAAAAGGCCTGTCGTCTTCTCTTACATAACACAGCCTGAGCAAGATAAGTCTCCATTAGTTTCGCATAATAACTGACCTCCTCACACTTTCAGAGCATAAAATGCAGGAAAAACAATATTTTATCTAGTTGTGAGTCTCCTCCCTGGGGAAAGTCTGGGGCTGAGGAAGAGTGATGGATTAAAAATGAAAAAATGTGCAATTTTAAAATCTCATTTTTGGCCTGCTGGAATCAATATATAATCAAGACATGATGTGCACACATTAGATTTCTTCAACTGGACAGAAAATTCTACTGGACCACAAAAATTTAATTACACTCAATAATGAACAGAGATTCATATGAGTAAAGATCTAAATGCAAAGACTTCACATAATCTGCCATAAAATAGAGGTCACTCTGGCAATCCTGACACTGTTGAATACAGAAAAAAGAGAGGAATAAACCTAGTTAAAGCTGGCATATGGATAATGAAGCACTTAATGTGTTGGTCTAACCTTGAACTCCTCCAGAGATGAGTAGATCTTTTCTCGAAATTCACAGTAGTTTTTCTTCTCTTTGCACCGCGGGCAGCACTGGCTGGTGTCGACACGCAGGCAACGAGGGTGAAGTTTTGGACACACTGGTTGGGCGCACAGAGGACCTTCATCTGTGCACAAGCATGGGCAGGTGGAGGGTCCCGGGGTGAATTTCTCCCCAATGGCGAACACAAACCCCGTTTCGTCCATGCAGCCTTTACCCCTATAATCAGGGTACGCATACTCATCGATCGCATCCAGGGATATGTTGGCCTCTTCCGTTGGCGCCGCTTCGGTTTGCTTGAGCGATTCTTGCTCACCCCATGCTTCAAGGGTCTTACCTTGCAGTTTGGACCCTCGTCTCAAGGGACTCAAGTTGGGTCTGGTCCTGCTAGAACTGGATTTGTTCCCACCTTTGATCCCCTCCAGTTCAATATTACTCAGCTCCTCCAGACGCTGCTTTGCACCAGGGCTCAATGCGCCCTCCTTTGCCTGGGTCAGAACGCGCTCTAAGCGCTCTTTCTCCCCACCTTTTGGCACTGAAACAATGGGATTGCCCCGTGCACTCGTATACAAGAGCCAACTAACAAAGATAAGTCCTGTTGTCATGGCAGCCGAGTGAAGCATCTCGCTCCTCTCCACTAGCATAAAATGACGGGACTGCACCTGGACTTACATTACAATCCTCAAATCGCAGGTAGACTCTAGTATAGCAGAAGCATCGTCACATCTGTAAAAGAAACAAACTATAGAGTTCAGCACCATGGACAGGGACAATGCAATGTTATGGTGCATTCATCTCCTCCCGGAAAGTTCATATTTACGAGTTGGGAAGTATGGTGTTTTCAGGTCACTTTGTTTGGATCAATATGTAGATGTACCTCTACATCACCATATTGATCCAGTATGATGTGTTTTTGTATGTTATGGTTTATTTTATTTATGAAGGTGCTGCTGATTGAATTGTTATATATTCATAATTGCGTCATAACTGCACAATATTGTAATGTTTTCCAACAACAAAACACCCATTTCAACAAATTTACAGTCAATACATATGCTGTACCCATTGCATCCAACATATTTTCTCAATGACATGCCCCAAACTTCGAAATTGGGGGCTTAAAGAAACTTTTCCACTCATAATTAAGATTTTGTGGTTGTGTTCATGGTCATTCAACTCATAAATATGATCTTTCTGACATGACACGAATGCATCATCAGTCAGAGAAGATGGCTACAGCAGGCAGCTATCAAACAACTGACCCAAAATCAATTATTTTAAGAAGTGCAACACTAGAAACAGTGATCTACAACCAGAGGCGGACAGTAACTAAGTACACATTTGAGTATCGGTACTTTACTTGAGTATTATTTTTTCTGGGAACTTATGACTTTAACTTCACTACATTTGAAAGATAAATATTGTACTTTTCACTCCACTACATTTCTATCAAGGTCCTCGAAGTAGAAAGTCGTTATTATATAGCAGCTTTGAAAGTCAGTGGGTGATTTTTGTTCTTCTCTAAAATTTGACTTTCTTGGTCAGAAGCAGAACTGTGAGATCACTACCATCCTGCTTTTGTGTGGGTGTTAAATATTTATTTTTATTTTTTATTTTTTTTCCCCATAGGTTTTTAACATTCTAAAAGCTCTTTATTCCAAAGATACTACAAGCTAGTCAGTGTATTCAGTAGGTGTAATGTATTCTAAGTTGCTTCAGAAGTATTGCAAATATTATGTACGACAATAAAACAGTGCATTGACATAAAAAAGGAAATTTACTTTTGGTACTTAAGTACTTTTAAAAGCAAGTACTTCTGTACTTTCACTTGAGTAAAAATCTGTCTTTACAACTTTTACTTGTAATGGAGTAATATTTGACCAGCAGTATCTGTACTTTCACTCAAGTAATGGAGTTGAGTACTTTGTCCACCTCTGTCTACAACACACCTTTCAACCTCCTTCAATGATTCTTCAGTCAAGTTAATCATGCAGGCTGTAAAACTGATTCTGTGCTTCTGTAGATTTCATGAAATTATAATATGTCAATTGTATTTAAGAGAATTATCTTGTTTTGTTTCATTTAAGGAAAGTTGAACAGAATATAAAGCCGGTTGAAATAATAGCTACTAGTTTTTACTAACAACTAATGAGCATAATCATTCAGTTTGCAATAAATTGACAAAATCCAACACAATTTGAATAAGCCAGTTTGCAAGCATTGCCTGTCTAAATGTTCTAAAACATTTGATTGTTACCCTTGTCATGTTTCATGTACCAAGTGTTGAGGTCTGTGAGGTCTTTAAAGTATTGTTTTTTATTTCATGATTGTTTTTGTGGTACGTATTTATATGATGTGGTCAACAGACAACAAATACTTTGCTAGTCACTAGTACATTTCTCATAAATAAATGAGATCTTCAGTTATATAATCTAAATAAATTATTGTTACAATTACAAATTGTTATTTAGTACTATTAATAAGATTGATGTTTCTTTTAATTCCAATTAACTGTATTTGTTTAACTCAATTAATTGTTTTATTTAATCCATTTGCAGAATTACTCACTTTTAAGGAGCTGATTTGATTGATACTGAATTCTAAACAGAGTTATATGTAATTTGTTGCTATAATTTTAAGTAAATGAAATGTACACTGTACAGATTATCGCCTAAAATAGAAAATAACCAAAAATATATATAATTCATTAAATCATTTATTTTCTCTTTTTTTGAAGAGATATACAACTTTCCCATACTGGAAACGTGTGAAGGCTGACTGCCTCGGGTGTAATCACACATAGCGACAGCAATCTTCCAATCGCACCTCCACGCATCAGTTTTCACGGGGGTGATGGACACGAAAGTAAATTGCTTCAAGGGAACTTGACTCACAAGCACTTCAATAACTCCTCTATTGTCTGTCCAGCTAAGCGCAATCAATTCACTTCAATTGAATCTGTTAAACGACACGAAGAGGTTAATCGTGAAATAGATTTAAGGTGGGGGAAAAAGGGATCAGTGGATAAAATATTTAAGCAATATCACACAAGCATGCTGTTGTGCTGAATATCAGCATAGGCACAAGGCTGCAGGTTATCACAGCTATGCTAATATTAAAGTGACAATGAAACGGAAGTAGCCACAGATCTATTCTTACGTATTGTGCTGTACAACCAAGTGTAGCGGATTATCGAAAAAGAAAAAATGTAGGTTTGGGACTTGATTCTATCCACAAGTTGTTTATTGGATGTTGAAATGTGGGCATCACACTCAAAAGTGGAGGTAGATAAACGCAAGCTATATACATACCCAGAGAGACGTCTGTCATTTCACCGGAGGATTGAGTTATTACATTCCGATTAAATGTTACAAGGTCAATTTTTTTTATAAAGAAAAGGAAACATGTATGGATTAATTGTTCACAATAACAGTTATAACATGCATTTAGATAGGGTGAATTTTCATTTCATCATCTTCAACAATAACAGCCAGATTGAACCACCGAAATTAATCTTATAAAACATTGTGTTTATACAATTCAGTTATACAATTATGCACTTATACAAAGTAATTAATATCAATGAACTTTCAGGCAAAAATTGGGCCGTTAGTTGGTTCGTATACATGAAGTCAAACTAGGAATGGGCATATCGATACGGAAGTATTGATATATCGATACTGATGTCAGTATTGAAAGTATCGATACACAAATAAAAAAATATACTAAAGGGTTTTTTTCTTAAACCAGTGATTTTTTTCATAATTTAATGCGTACAATTTGCATTGAATTGAACGAATAACATATGTTAGGACAGAACTATTTTCCTGCTCATTCTGAACACAGAACTAATCAATCAAAGAGAGTGTTCGCGCACTGCTGCCACTGCATTCAAACAGGGCTGTGTTTCCTAAAAGTATCATAAGAAACCACTGATGCTTTTGTGAAACACAGTCCAGAACAATTCTTATCAGAGGACAGAAAAACATAATATGTTTGAGTTATTTCCCCCCAAAAAAAAAAAAATCCAAATTGAAGCCTATAGTTTGTGCAATTACATTTATTTAAATTGCACTTTAGAAGTTCATATTAATCAGGTTCTATTCTGAAACTAATGTTAATATAAATCATACACTGTCCGAATAAAAATATTACATTTTATGGGTGAAACATGGTTTTACTACACAGTGACCTTTTGTAATACTAACTATAGTATTTGTAGATTTGGTTACCACTACAGTAAACATATTTTAACCATGTGTAAACAATTATTATCTAATGAGTTAATTAAAGGGGTCATATGATGCGATTTCAAGTTTTCCTTTCTCTTTGGAATTGAATGTTAAAATGCATTTCAAATCTAATGTTAAATGGGTATAAATACCTATTTTAGTCTTAATAATTTAATTTAATAATTTAATACATTTAATAATGTAAAAGTTCATTTTAGGGGTACCGGTATAGATATCGACGATACTGGCCTTTGACAGTATTGGTATTGCGACACACAAACTGAAAGCCGGACTGGAACAGAAGTGGATAGTGGATCGGAGCGCTCAAAGAGTTAGGAATACTCAATCGGCTCGAAATCCACTCCTGGTTTTGCATTTTCACGCTCCCTACTCACGCGCAAGAGAACCCCGTGCAGAGCCACCACGAAGCGTGAGAAAACACCGAAACCCAGATTTCGAAAACGCCGATACTCTCTACAGGTAACATGACACAAACGCGCTTGGATTTGGACACTGCTATTTATTTATTTATTTACTTATTTATTTTTAACCCCGCTCCTCGTTCCACTTTGGCCGCCACAAATAGGCTACTGTAGTCCGAAGGCCGTGAACAAAAACAAGATGACTGATGCAAACAGTGAAACGTCCGAGCTACCTGAACGAATTGTGGTACAATTGCAGTAGCCTACTGTTAATCAACCAACAGCTTAGTGAGGGGGGTTCCAGGCTGAGTGGAAACATAAGACATCAAACAAGATGTACAGTAACTCATGAAATGTGAAATCCTCAATTTTAGACGAAAATGACATTATTCATTGTTCATCTAAACTCACATTTAGGCGTAAAAGCCATGCATGTAGCTCTCAACTCCAGTCCCTGTGGGCTGTGGAGCCTGTTGATGCAATGCACAGGTGCTCTTTCTTCACAGCATCATTCACATCCACTCGAAAACCACATCTTCAGCCTCACGGTTAACAACAGAAAGTGTAACTTTAATAACTGAGGCAATCACACTTGAAGCTGAGAATAAGAAAAAGAGGCGTAGATAATGATGCGACACAAAGCAGATACAAAAGCCACTGTCTGCGCTGTAATAGAAGCTAATATCCATAATATTCATATCACACACATAAGTTAATCAACGTAACGCAAGCCAAAGAAAAGCGTTTACGGAAACCAAGCGTAGCGTTTATCCATATCATACTTCACTGTGCGCCCGTAAATATCAGTTCTGTTCATACTGGGCATGCTTAAGCGCTTCGGTCATGCAGAACAGTCTGTGGACTCTTCTTAAACGTTTAACTGTAACTTTACAATGCCATGTAGAGGCGTTAGAACAGACTAGACGTCCATACCTGCATCTATCCGTCGGTGTGGTTGATGTGTTGTGTAGATAGTTGGCACACAGTTGATATCGAGGCTCGTTCATCACTCCACATCACCTCACAGCTGCACTCAGAAAATAGGACATTTAGTTTAAATGGTGCCACTAACGAGGACGTCAGGGCTGTTAATGTCTCCTCAGCTCTTGCCGGAGAACTGAAAGAAAGGAGTGGACTCTTCAGCACCAGTGACAAAACGCACACACACACACACACACACACACACACACACACGCACACACACACACACACACACACACACACATTAACCGGCAGACTTACGTCACATGGTGAGGAGTTTAATGAAAACAGCGCGTCACGTTTCCGACCACCAGGTGGCACATTCCCTCACTGGACTCACACAATTCACTGTGTGATTAATCTTCCGTTCATGGTGTTTTGGCAGAGCCTATCCATTCTCAGATCCGTCTTAAGATGTGCAATGAGCGTGTCTGTTTTCCAGATTGCTGTGTTGGCCTTGATCACGCGATTCTGAGGACAAAGACATTTGAGTGTGCAGGGATAAAACTGATGAAAATGCACATGGGGATTGAACTTTTCCGCCACGATTTGTGTTGATTGTATTTGTTTGCTGTTGCAGTGTAATGTGACTTTTTCAGTTATGAACAGTGAAATCAGGACTGTTTTATTAAGGTGATGATATTTGTTAAACCTTTATCATAACCAGAGGCGGACAAAGTATCAACTCCATTACTTGAGTGAAAGTACAGATACTGCTGGTCAAATATTACTCCATTACAAGTAAAAGTTGTAAAGACAGATTTCTACTTAAGTAAAAGTACAGAAGTACTTGCTTTTAAAAGTACTTAAGTAGCAAAAGTAAATTTCCTTTTTTTGTGTCAATGCACTGTTTTATTGTCGTACATAATATTTGCAATACTTCTGAAGCAACTTAGAATACATTACACCTACTGAATACACTGACTAGCTTGTAGTATCTTTGGAATAAAGAGCTTTTAGAATGTTAAAAACCTATGGGGGAAAAATGTACACCACTACCCTCCCCCACAAAAGCAGGATGGTAGTGATCTCACAGCTCTGACAGTGTGTGTGTACACATCTATGTGTAGCCATTCATCCACATTTGAACAGAGTGGACAGTGAAATCCTGTAAATACAGAGTGATAAGAAAGAAAGAAAAATCAAACCTGCTTTAAAACCCAGCTACACAACTGTAGCTGTACAACTTTACAACAGCAACACTGCTTTAACAAAAAAGCAAAACAGCAACTTATTTGACATCAAAACAAAATTTTTAAAATGCTGTCTAATTGCTCTCGCTGTACTTTAATGTCACACACAGAACTGTGCAGTCTGCTTCAAGTCCAACACCTATTGTGTTTTATTAGGAGACGCACAACAGTTTTTCTGTGGCTTAATAGGTAATATTTTCACTTACACAATTTAGCAAAATCAGAAAATATTGTGTCTAATATATACCACAATACTAACTTTTTATTATTGAATTGTTATAAATAAATATCACATTTGCAGCTGGTCAGTGTTCAAAAAATGCTGGGAAATCACTTCATGTAGCCCCAAGAGTGATTACTGATAAACTGTCTGAAAAAAAGAAAGTCAAATTTTAGAGAAGAACAGAAATCACCCACTGACTTTCAGAGCTGCTACATAGTAATGACTTTCTACTTCGAGGACCTTGATAGAAATGTAGTGGAGTGAAAAGTACAATATTTATCTTTCAAATGTAGTGAAGTTAAAGTCATGAGTTCCCAGAAAAAATAATACTCAAGTAAAGTACCGATACTCAAAAAGTGTACTTAAGTACAATACTCAAGTAAATGTACTTAGTTACTGTCCGCCTCTGATCATAACTCTACATCCTCATAAAAACCTGTTGGTATCAATAGACTTAAAACTTTTTGATCTAAAGCTGCTATTCAAATTGTAAGTTCTCAACATGGTGAGACTTCTGTTCCTGTATAAATCTGAATATAATGACTGCAGACTAATCCATAAAAGAAAATATTTTTAGAATGATATATTAATGTTATTATTAATTATTTAATTTATTACCGAAATTATTTAAATTATTTTATTTCTGAATTTTTTTACACTACCATTCAAAAGTTTCGGGTCAGTGAGTTTTTATTGTATTTTATTCAGCAGAGATGCAATAAATTGATCAAATGCGGAATATATCGGAAATGTATAATGTTACAAAAGCTATTATTTAAAATAAATTGTTCCTTTTCTATTCATCGAAGGAATCCTGAAAAAATGTACAGTATCACAGTTTTCACAAAAATAATAAGCAGTACAGCTGATTTCAACACTGATAATAACAAGAAATGTTTCTTGAGCGGCAAATCAGCATATTAGAATGATTTCTGAAGGATCATGTGACACTGAAGACTGGAGTAATGATGCTGAAAATTCAGCTTTACCATCACAGGAATAATTTACATTTTAAAATATATTAAAATAAAATAAAAACTTATTTTAAACTAATATTATTTCACAACATTTTTGTTTTAACTGTATTTTTGATCAAATAAATGCAGCCTTGGTGACTTTAAGAGAATTCTTTCAAAAACATTTCACTGACCCCAAAACTTTTGATCCGTAGTATATCTAACTTCAGGTCGCAATGTTTTTCCCAAACTGTAGCTAAGCAAACACACTCGTTTATTAGTTATCTAAAAGAGAACATACTAGAGTTCTGTTTTTTGGTATAACGTTAATAGTAAGGACCACAAACTAACCCTAAACCCTACAAGAAATCTTTTTACATTCTTTGGATTCTTTCAAAATAAATGTTTTAAATTTATGAATAGTTTTTTCCAAATGGGAATGTCCCCGAAAGGACGCTGTCACGTTTAACCAACTTCTGGAGACAGTTTTGTAAACACACTCACTCACACATACACACAGAACGACAGTGGTGCTTGAGGCCAGATGATTACGTCCTTTTAAAGAAATGCTCTTCATATCCAGCACAGGCCTGCATTAATATAATTGATTATTCAGGGTCTGTCGAAGCCATTTCCATCATCATCTTTCGATGGGGTGAGAGGGGAAAATCATTAATTCAGCATTAGCAAAGGGGCAGGGATAGATGTCCACAACACTACATTTCACAACAGAGCACAGGCTGCTGGCACCACGACCCCCTCCGTAAAGAAGAGAGGAGGTCCCCTTCTGACACTACATTTCCATGCCCATTAACAATTGATCCAGTCCAGCCTTACTCTGAACCTGTATTTGGCATGCAGATGTGATTCAGATTCTCCAGCAGACAATTTCTCAAGGCTTGGCCAAACGTCTTAGTGTGAGAGTGTTTTCCTAAAAGCAGAAGTTATTTTATTAATGTTGACTGGGGCCTCTGCTCCCTGAGAACAGGACAAGGGCTCTACATGCAGTGAGTGACAGTGTGGTAATGGTTCACTCAGGCCACATGCATGATTGAGCAACCTGCAGGGAAACCTGTCCCAGCAGTATCTGTGAAAAGGTGGTTTCTAAAACAAGGGTGACGAAAAGTTCATTCCGATTTTTGCAAGACAAAGTTTATTGTCTAGAACCAACTGATGTCTCTGTGGACATTTCTGCTAAAGGGTAAAAAGTTCAGACAAACTATCAATATTCATGGAGGCCTTTCTTTCTTTCTTTCTTTCTTTCTTTCTTTCTTTCTAGGGGAGGCAGAGGACCCTAGAAAGAAGGCTGTCGTGAAACATCCATGATAAAGGTAAAGCTTATGTCATAATGCATTCATATGTCTTAGGAAATTATTAGCGCACATGACGCGTCATGAAAAAGCATGCAGTTTTAAATGAATGTGGATGCCGAATGAATGAAAATGAGTGGCTTTGATGCACTGTTTGTTCGAGCAGTATCCACAGATCCAATGGGAATTTTATGTTCTTTGTCTGACTGAGATGAATAGCATTCAGCCTGTCACTATGTCTGTTCTCCAGTAAACCAGTGACGTACTGATGGCATTTACAAAACAGCAAACATCCATCAGAAACAAATGATGGATAAGGAGGACAAAATAAGCTCTCTACAACACAAATAGAAATCACGTACAATGCATGAAAACTGCTTTCCCTAGTGTGCTTTCTGGTTCTTGAAGACCAGCTTACGTTAACTGAAATAACCCTGTTTTAAGCACTGCATGTATTATTGAAAGACTCTGGAGCACCATGAAAACTCTTTGCTTTTTACTTTTTAACTTCAATCACAACAGGTCAGGCACTGAAATGCAATGAAACAGTGAATGTTTAATTTCATTAAAGGTTTATAAATGCAATGCCAAGTCTGAGTATGTCAGTATCCGGACATCATCTTTGGATATAAAATTAAACTAGAAAGTCTGTGTGTACTAATAAAAAGCTGTTAAATATACATTTAATGTCAAAAGCACATTAATTTGTCGTACATTAACCGCAAAATGTGTACAGACTTTCAAAAAACAAACACAAATACATGTCTTACATTGAATGGTTGAAACATTAAAAAAAAAATACAGTTACAGCGCATCTGTTTAATAAATGGTTTTCAAGTTAGAAAACAATTTTCATCGTGTAGCCAGGATTTCTTGAGTCCATAAGAGTCCACTGTGGCTTAAGTGTAATCCAATCACAGATTAATGATAAAAGCTGTAAATATTGCACTACAATGACCTCAGACTTGCTATCACTGAGGACACCCTAGGAGGAAAACACACAATCAGATACAGAAGAACAGATCAAGTTATATTTCTGATAATTAGCCCTGCTGGGCATGAGAAGCATGGGTCTGCTGTGTCACAGTTTCATAGTATCATCAGTTATCTTAGCTGAGAGAACAAAATAACATTTAACAAACACAGTGTTGGCTCTACTAGGGAATTTCAGTCTGGGCTCCTGGGACCCCCATAGGCTGCGAGCGAGTGCTAGTGGGCCACGGAAATTAGACAGAATTTTTTTTCTGAAGTATGAAGTTTTTTTCTTGTAACTTTTATGCTTGCCAAGTCTGCATTTATTTGATCAAAAATACAGTATAAACTGTATTGCGAAATAGTTTTACAATAGTTTTCTATTTGATATTTTTAAACCAATATTTTGTACTCAAGTCTTCAATGTCTCATGATCCTACTATTATCAATGTTGACAACAGTTGGGCTGCATAGTTTTTTATTTTTCAGGATTCTTTTATGAACAGAAAGTTCAAAATAACAGTATTTATTTGAAATAAAATATTTTTGTAACACTATAATTGTCTTTACTGTCACTTTTGATCAATTGAATGCATCATTGCTAAACAAAAGTATTAATTTATAAAAAAAAAAAACTTTTACTGACCTTAAATTTTTGAATGGTAAGCACTACTAAAGTTAACATGTTAACTTAAGATGTTAAAGAAATATTTTTATTCGGAAATCACTATACACATAAATTTGAAAATGTCTCTCAGGTTTATACATCTAACAGTACTAGTAGAGTAGTTAAAAAAGATTCAGTGTGATCCTAATATAAAGTAAATATTTTCAGATATTCTTGCTGTTAACAGTGACAATATAAAAGCCAGTTATTTAATTTTGGAAACAATATAATATCACACTTATTTTTTTTCTTTTTTACACAGTATAAATTGGTTTTAATATATGAAAATATAGAGCTGCTAAATATATTTTAGTATGAGTGTCACTCTCAAAGGGATTGTCATGTTATCCATGGCATCCATCCATTAAAAGGGCCTTAGCAGGACCCCTTATCACCGGGCCCAGTACAATTTTCCTGGTTGTCCCCAACTCTGGCACCCTGGTACTAGGATCTGCCTTTGTGTCTCTGCAGTATTAATTTTAAAAAAAATTTGCAAAAAAATGTATGTTCTGATATAATGTTATATTATTAAAGTAGGTCAAAGTCTGAATAACAACATCATTATGAGAGGCAGAGCATCACTTTCTTTTAAATGACTTTGTATATTGAACTCTGATACAATAACAATGATGACAGCCATTCTAATCAGCACATTAAAGATCACTCCAAGATATATATACACACACAACACTGTGAGCTGCATAGTACCAATAAATCAAGTTCTTGCTGGCTTTGGCTTTTCTTGAAGAAAAAAAAAAACAGGTTCAGTGTCAGATAAATTTTATGGTGTGAGATGAATATCTCAAACACTTCCGAATGAAATGCTACATAAAATGGAAGACAATATAAGAAGCGATTAATCTTGTCATGCACTCACTATTCCTTGCTTGCAAAATATTGCACAGAAACATTACAAAAATAGGGGGCGGGGGGGGGGGACACTTTCAATCTACTTAATATTTAGGAATGAATAATAAACAAATACAATAATACTGATGAGTTTAAAGACCGCGGCCGCTCAGTATGGGGCAAACTTCTGCCGTTCTGATTTTTTGATGCTGGATGAGGTGGGGATCTTCGTGGTGTAGGGTGTGAGGCCAGCCGGGAGGCCTGCGGAGGTGGCTGTGTGCATTGCCAGCAGGGGCACGGTTTTCATGCCAAGCAGGCTGGAAACAGGCAATGCGTAGTGGGCGCTGGGGATGGACGAGGGGGAGTGGACGTTAATAGCAGAGGGGGGAGCAGCCAGGACGGCCATGGAAGAGGAGGTGGAGGGGGTGGACTGGGAGAAGCCCAGGCTGAGGTCGATAGGTGTGCTGGAAGAGGAGGACAACGCTGCCTGGATGCTCAGTTTAGCCATCTCTAAACTGCAAACAGATGCACGCAAACCAGGAGGGGCGTGAGGACAAGTGTGGGGTTAATAGAGCGGTTACAGATGCACACAAGAGGAGAGAGAGTGACATGGGAGGGGGTGAGAGAAATAGAGAAAAGAATAATCAATTTAGGGAATGTTATGTGTTACAAGAAGGAATAATAATAAGGGTTTAACATGCCTGGATGAGAATTAATAAAGGAGTGCCAAATGGGTGAGATGAAACAGACCATATGACTGCTGTCTAATTCCTATGTATTACACCATTACGTAAAACAGATTGTGGGAAAGGAATAGTTCATCCAAATGTTTGTTCGCTCTCATGACTTTCTTTTTTCTGTGTAAGAAGAAATATTTTTAGAATGCTCTTAACCAACTTGCACAATATTCCAAAATAGAAATAGATCAAATATAACTCTTAAATCAAATATAGGTTTGATATATATTCAATCATTAATCTTATATTAATGCTTTGGTCATGTAGAACGCCAGAAATAATGATGTCTAACTGATGTAATGCATTGAAAGCCACTGTATTTGTTTTGAAAACTAAAATGGGAAAGAATTAAATGTAAATATGTTTTACATTTTAGTCTATTATTAGCAAAGAGCTGTCATATGGCTAGAAAAGACTTTGGGGTCGCTAAGATTTAAAAAAATAAAAATACTGTAAAAACAGTAATTTTGTGAAATATTATTTCAGTTTTCAATATATATATATATATATATATATTTACTGTACAATACTGTAGTGCAAATGGGCTAGTTTTATGCTGCTTTTATAATTTGTCTTTTTTTGGAGTTTGACACATATGATCACTATGAACTGTATGGAACTGAATGGAAAAGCGCTGCATGAACATTCTTCAAAAATTCTCCCTTTAACTTCCTCAGAAGAAAAACTTCATTCGGGTTAGGAATAACATGAGGGTGAGTAAATGATGACAGAATTTCATTTTTGGCTGAACTATGCTTTAAAATGTGAGAGGGAAAGGTCTTACCTCGCACTGATGAGGTACTGAGCCACGCTGATGTTGGCTGGGGAGCCTGTGATGGTGACGTGGCGCACTGCTGAACCGTCTGTGGCCCCAGCAATTTTGATCTGAGCACCAGACATCTGGCGAATCTCATTGATCTTACTGCCCTGTCTGCCAATAATGCAGCCTATGAGCTGAGAGACAGACGGGTGAGGGGCAAACAACATCTGGACATTAAAAGTCTAAGGAGACTGAGAGTGAACCTCTAGGACATGGAAGTTGTTCTTCTCTACTGTATGGCATGCCTTGGATCCTACTAAATAGATTCTACAAATGGATAACAGATTACTTTAATCCATGATCAGAGTAATAATGTGTCATGTAATGATGAATAACAGATTACTTTAATCCATGATCAGAGTAATAATGTGTCAGTGTAATGATAGCAAATCGTAAAAAGATACACCTAAATGAATGTCATTGGAATAAATACTAAATATCAAGCTAATTGGCATGTATTTCAAAGTAAGATAAGGCAAGCAAAAACATGGTTTCAAATTGAATATTCTAGTACAAAAAAATTTAAATATTGGTTTAAAAACATTGTATGAAATTGAAATAAAATGAATCTAAAATATTTGGAAAAACAAACTGAAATAAAAATGAATGAATACCTAATTGTTTGGTGTTGGATGGTCTTTGGAAGGATTCACATCTCAGACCATTTTTATGTTACTATGACTACACAAGCAAGTAAACATTTTTGTCTGATGCACCTTTGGTTCTTTGTAAATAAAATGCTGTCTCAGTGCCTCAAACTAAGAGTCAGTGTGCATCTTGTTTTCTGTCGGCTATGCATGAGCAAGGATTCTTACATTCAGCAAGGATGCATTAAATTAACAAAAGTGACAGTATATACAGTACTTATACTGTACATTGTTTAAAAAATATATATTTCAAATAAATGCAATTCTTTTGAACTTTCTATTCATCAAGGAATCCTAAAAAAAAAAAAGTTTTCCACAAAAATATTAAACATCACAACTGATTTCAACACTGATAATAATAAGAAACTAAACACTAAAGCACAAAGACACTAAAGACTGGAGCAATGATGCTGAAAATTCTGCTTCACATTACAGTAATAAATTACATTTGAAAACATATTACAAACAGTTATTTTAAATTGTAATAATATTTCACAATATTACTGTTTTGTTGTACTTCTATATCAGATAAATGCTGCCTTGGTTGAACATAAGAGACTTAAAAAAATATTAAAAATATGTTTTCAATACCATACTTTTAAACAATAGTGTGCATTTGAAAATATGTCTTAGAAAATGTTATGCTAGCATAATTGGTCTTTCTAACTTATTAATAATTTTCACTTGATCTAATGTAATGACATTGTTCATACAGTTTAAATGTGACCTTAATTGTCCAAATACTTTTGGGGCACGGCAAAAACAGCATCTAATTTAACATGAACTGCAACAAACATTTTGCCTCAAGTTAATTGTATTATTTTATGTTAAATGTGTAGGACATATAATATAACTTACATCATTAGGTATGCTCAGCTCATGAGAAGTGGTCACAAACGAGGCCTCCAGACCTATGCAGGGAAATGGGAAGTTAAGCACAACTCAACAGCTGAAAAAAAAACTTTTTAACATTGCTACACTGCCGCTGGGACTGCTCAAATAAAATCGAAAAATATCACATTAAAATTACACAATGTATGAAAGCATTAAGGCTGCTAGAGCGGGTGAGTCATGAATGAATTCCTGTTTAATTCACGGCTGCCTGAGATTCAAAAACACCCATAAAAGCATTTCCAAATAGCACACATTATCGGAAACGTCTGTGGAGAGGCTGTCTCTCTTCAACTCCCTATTTCCATGGTAATAATTATGGGCTGGCACTTGCAATGTGTGGAATCTGTTTGTCATGATAAATGTGGGCTGCTGTGAGAGTGGGCTTCAGGTTTGCTTAGGAAAATGCTGCCGGTTTGAACAGGTCAGGGGTTTTGTGGAGGATATGAGGGGAGAAGAATGTTAAACGAATGAAAGCCTTTGTGACGACTTCACATACAAGGAGAGAAAGGGGTCACACATATGCATCACATAGGCGTCATGATGCTGTTGTTATGGTGACATGACACATTTGGAGATTTCTATGACAGCTCAAAGGAGCCGTCAGCGGCTGGCATCCGAACGCAGACTATCTAGAGCTATCAGGACTGGTTAGTGGTCGTATCATGGCACGGCATGTGCAGCATTATGTTGGCAGTGTTATGATATTTATTACCTTACCACAAAAATGGCTTCGCCCTCTTCAGAGTGGAAAAGTAGAACATGCGGTGGTGAACGCATGAGACAGAGGTGGTCAGACACGACAGATGAAAGTGTGGAGAGGGAAAGAGACAGATAGAGAGAAAGACAGGCAGAGAGACAGACAAAGGGAGAGACAGACTTCCCTGGGGAGCTCTGGGTACGTACCAGGGAAGGTGGGGTTGCTCTGCCCAAGGGAGGTAAAGGGGATATGCTGCATAGCCAACTGGTGAAGCTTGGTCAACTGCGGGGGCAGGAAGGGAGGTTAGAACTAGCCAATCAAAATGGAATTATTTCAGAGGACACTCACATCTACAGACAGAACAGCACCCATATCAAGTCTCAAAATTAGATTAGTTATCAGGTCCCCCTTTGGACTTACCATCCACTTCTCCCAAATAAGGTGATCGAAAAACTTTGCATTTCCTTAAGGGAATTTAATTGCTTGAGAGGCAGGAAAAGAATCATGTTCAGGTTTGAGGTGTGTTTGTATGTGAAATGAATCAGTTGTCATGACACACGTCTGGTTTTCTGCCAACTGTGTGAAAATGAACAGACTATGTGACACCGTCTTTGCAATGCAGGGAAGTGTTACATGTGTTACATGCAAGACCAATCACAATTCATACAGTAACAAAGAAGACCAATCACAACAGTATCGGTACAGTATGCAAATACTATGATTATACATCATCACATTTGGTTGTAATTTTAATACTGAACATCTATCATTTATATATTTTATACCTGAATTTACTGTATATATTGCACTGACTTTAAATCTCACAAGTAAAACTTTATTGGTGGTTTATATCTCACAGTAACTTTATATCTCACAACTGCAACTTTGTTTTTTCATAACTACGACTTCACTTGTACATTGACTTTAAATCTCGCAATTGCAACTGTTTTTCATACCTGTGTTCCTGTGGTTCACAATCGTGACTTTGTTTTTCATACCTGCAGCTTTACAGTATATCGCACATCAACTTTAAATCTTGCAACTGCAATTTTACTGTATATGTCAAATTGTGACTATATCTTGCAATGAGACTTAATATCTCACAATTGCAACTTGTTTTTCATACCTGTTTATCTCGCATTGACTTGCAATCTCAATTTTATATATGTATGTATATGTGTGTGTGTGTGTGTGTATATATATATGGCACATTTTATCTACTTAAACACTATCTCACAATTACTTGGATTTTTTACTTAACTGTATATAATTTATTTAATTGAATAATTTCTGCATTTAGCAGACGCTTTTATCCAAAGCGACTTACAGTGCATTCAGGCTATACATTTTTTACCAGTATGCGTGTTCCCTGGGAATTGAACCCACAACCTTTTGCACTGCTAATGCAATGCTCTACCACTGAGCCACAGGAACACTATATCTATCTAAATCTTGCAATTGCAACTTTACTTTGTATGTCACAATGTGACTATATCTCACAATTTGGCTATATATCACAATCGTGACTTTGTTTTTCATACCTGCAGCTTTACAGTATATCGCACATCAACTTTAAATCTTGCAACTGCAATTTTACTGTATATGTCAAACTGTGACTATATTTAGCAATGAGACTTAATATCTCACAATTGCAACTTGTTTATCTCGCATTGACTTGCAATCTCCATTTTATATATGTATGTATATATGTGTGTGTGTGTGTGTGTGTGTGTGTGTGTGT
>NW_015505296.1:1317954-1328910 GCF_001515645.1 Sinocyclocheilus grahami | reverse complement strand
AGGCTATACATTTTTTACCAGTATGCGTGTTCCCTGGGAATTGAACCCACAACCTTTTGCACTGCTAATGCAATGCTCTACCACTGAGCCACAGGAACACTATATCTATCTAAATCTTGCAATTGCAACTTTACTTTGTATGTCACAATGTGACTATATCTCACAATTTGGCTATATATCACAATCGTGACTTTGTTTTTCATACCTGCAGCTTTACAGTATATCGCACATCAACTTTAAATCTTGCAACTGCAATTTTACTGTATATGTCAAATTGTGACTATATTTAGCAATGAGACTTAATATCTCACAATTGCAACTTGTTTATCTCGCATTGACTTGCAATCTCCATTTTATATATGTATGTATATATGTGTGTGTGTGTGTGTGTGTGTGTGTGTGTGTATATATATATGGCACATTTTATCTACTTAAACACTATCTCACAATTACTTGGATCTTTTACTCTGAGGCAGAAATGGGCTTTCACAGAATGGAGTCTGTATGGTGAATGGTTTAACATAGTTTGCCTGTATGGTGAACTGTAATTAATTTCAGAAGTTTACTACATAGGTTTAGGAGTTGAATAAACCTAACCATAATATTTAGGGTTCTGGCAATACAGTGCTGCCTTGTAACCTTTGTAATTATAGCATTCATATGTGAATTATTAATTTAACAAATATTGTTTACTTGTGTCTCAACCAGGGATATTAAATAACTAAGGACTAAGAAGTGTTAGTGATATTAGATATTAAAGAAGCAGTCATTGGCAGAGACCATATCGGGGATATTGGCACTTAAGGTGTGTGTGTAAGGAATGCAGTGGGAGAATTGTGGTTGTGTAAGTGGTGGGATGTGGCTGGGGGACTGCAGTGTGCTGTGAATGATACTGATCAGCCAGTGCGACTAACACTCACGTCTTGGGGTGGAATGGCAAACTGTCCTGGAATAGTAAATGCCTGTGGAACAGATAACACATTTAAGTTAGTACAAATAACAACTGCCTATTTGCTGCTTGGTCATTAGTCACAGTCTTAGACGATATGGCACACCCATGGACCACCCACAGTCTGTTCTATGCATATTTCATAAAAACCTAGAAAGCCTTTATGAAAATCGTAAGCTCAAAGCAGATAGCTCAAATGCAATGCAATGAAACAATTGGGGTTAACAGGACTGTATCAAATAAAATAGTGTACCAGGTTAATAATATAAACACTTGTGAAGAAGAACTGGTTAGGGGCTTCAAATCTTTTTGAGGCACTTAGTAGTATGTAGTCATCCACAAGCAAAACTATTTTACTGTGTGAAATAATCAGTACATTTTGCTCATCAAGTTACTGTATTTGGCAATATTTCTCTGCCATATTTTGAATTAGTTATTAGGTGACAGTCAATAGTTGTGATAGTTAATTTCATATAAACTCACCCCTAAAGAACACGTAAAACAAAACAAACAGTGGTTGGCCGCTTTGTTCATGTTAAAGCGGGTGGTTCTTGGCCAGAGTAAGTTGCAAAGTGGACCAGACTTTACACCACAAGTCAAATTCTGTCTACTTGAGACTACATTGTTATTAACATAATTAATACTGCCAGGTGGAATATGTTAAGCTCTTCTTAATGTAACCACAAGGGGGCATCCCATGAACATACCATGCTTTCATCAAACATAGCAAAAAATACAGAACTAAACTGTTTCTTAGCATTTTAATCTTCCAGATACAAACAGAGTTGTAGCTGTCATGATTTTTCATTATATGGACAACTAGCCTTTGCATTTCTCACCTTAGTCAAACTAGATGTCAAGATCAGTCAAATGAGCAACAGAAGCCCTTTGGACAACATACCAAGAGGAGAAGTCAAGGATAAAGGGTCAAAATTTAAGATTACACACCCTTATGAGTAACAAATCTGAAGAACCTTTTTCATGTTTTTGATATGGATGTGAGAATTTCAAATTTCAGAATTTTGTTTGATAAATAGCATTTTAAATTACAATGTTCATATTACACATATAAACACAACTGCAATACGACCACTAATTATAAAATATTTAGATAATTGATAATTGATTAATAAAGTTTGAAACGTTTTCCATCTCAGCACTGAGGAGTTTGTAAAATTACAAATTCTGATTTCTTTCCAATTGAATAGCAAAAAAGTGTGCCATACTGTCCCTTTTGGTATTACAGCTATTCTCATGTCTAGAACTGACATTGTTATCGTCTGGCCAGTTATTTAGGTCAAGCTATTTAGATACTGTATATAAATATTAGTCTATTTAGGCCTTGGTGGGCCGTCCTGTCCTAGACATTCATAGCAACTGGGAATAACAGCAGCCAGTTCACCCCTCACAGCCCTCAGCCGCGAGGACAGCTATATTTATTCAATGTGATCCACCAGCCGAATAAAAAACAAAGCCTTCAAACAAAAGTCACTGTCCTCATGTCAATTTCAACAGCTAAATGAAAATGAATGGTTCCACTTTTGAGATGAATTGCTTTGTTTTCCATCAACGGATTCCATGAATAGATAAGTTTGAGGAAAAGTGAGTGAGTTCAAAAGTTTAGGAAATTACAGCTCAGGGTTGCAGCCGTCTCATAACATGCGGATTTAGTGGAAGCATGAATCGAGCTGCCCCCTGTGCTCAGGAATAAAAAGTTCTAACTTGATGAGGACAATCAATCATGCTGCTGTTAAGTGTTTCTGCCTGCCGCTGAGGCAACGGAAACTAATTGTTTAACGGATCATTCCGTGCATCATCTGAGAGACGCTGTGACCTGCATTACAAACCCTGCGCATCTGCCAACAATTAAACCTCTACCTAGAATATCTACCTCTCTGATCTCTTTGATCTTCGAGCCTCCTTTGCCAATGAGTGAACCGCACTGACTGGCGGGGAAAACGAGGCGCAGTGTCACAGGAGGCCTGCTTGTCACGGTGCTGTTTATCATAGATGCCAGGATATCCTGAAAGAGATGCACATGCATCAGAAAGAAGCTCAATTCAGCTTGTGTCAAGTCATTGTGTCATTTTTAAATAAAAACAAGTTTATAAGGGAGAAAAAACTATTGCAGGAACACTATTGCAGGAACACAAGTTGACAGTTTTTTAAATGAAATAAAACACTGACTAGGTATTTTGTGGCGCAATATAAAAAATGTAAAAACAATATATATATATATATATCACCAAAAATAACAAAGTGTTAATAGTTGTCAATAGTTGTTAAGTCACCATTAGCATTTCCTTTGGCTTGGACCTAATTTACTTTTAATTAATTTACTGTAATTAAAAGCCAGTGCAATGGTGTTGTTTTACAGAACACAATTTGTTGCATTGTGCAACATGTAGAAAATAAAGCAAGTGACTGACTCATTACTAAAACTATACGTATCAACATTGTAAGTTATAGAAAAATTACAATTGAATGAACAGTTAAGGGAGGAGGGTTTAGCAATACTATTGTGGTGAGATAAGTGGTTGTTTAGTATTAGATCGTTTAATGATCTCTCTGCTTATAAAACCCATTATCTCTAACAATTAAAAGGTATAATCTTAAAAATAAACATAATTAAAATGAACAAGTAGCCAAAAAAACAAGCAGCAACAGCATAATATATCAAACAGTAAAATAAATAAATAAATGCAACCACATATTTTATGGATACAATGCAGGCATATTACTGTGGACATCACACTATTACAGTTAATGTCTAAATATACAAGATCACTGTAATGCAGACACAGATAACTGTGATTCAATAGCATTCTACTTTAATATACTGTAACTAATTTCCTGCTCCTGTTCACTGTGAATTCACTGTATTCAGTAATAATGTAACTGTAAAAAATTGTACAGCTACTACTGTAAAATTAATGGGAAAGTATGGCAAATAGTTGCCATGTAAATCCACATTAATATTTTTACAGTGTACTAAAATGCATCAATTCACCCATAACATTAATCGCCTATTACTGTGAAAATCCCACCCACCTCCTCAAATTTCTCTGCGATCATGGCGAAGGCTTTGAAGATGACCTCAGACGATCCGGTAATGGTGACAATGCGCTCTGGACTGGAACCGTCAGATATATTAATGCGGGCTCCACTCTAAATCCACAGAAAAAAGCAGAGTTTTTGTGCTGCATTACGTTTAATTGATCAGTCTCTCCTCTAGGCTGACATTTGCACCCTCTGCCAGTTAAATACCATTGAACTGATCATGCAGATAATAAGATGATTTTGCTCAAACTGAAATGATTCCAGGCTGTTTTCTGCTGTCTAATTTTTTATATACTGTACATGTGGCCACCCAAATGAGCTCCTTTTAATCTTTACACAGCTTGTCAGAATTAATAATATGCACTGCATATAATATCAAGGCAACAGTCCATAGTTAATAAAAAAAGTTAAAAACTTTACTATGTGAAATATAAAATAAGCTTTTGATATTCATAAAGAAATTAAAAATGATTAGTCCTATTTGATCATGAAGATCAATGTTGCACTTACTTCCTCTCTCATTTTTTTGACAGTCTCTCCTTTCTAAAACAAAACAAGAGGAAAATGATATAATTAGATTGTAAGTCATTTTTAAACACAGACAAGAAGACTCAATGATATGCTTAATTCAATAATGCAAATATCAGGATAATACTGAATTGTTTACCTTCCCAATGATACTTCCAACTTCCTAGGAATACATAAAACAAACAAAATCTTGGTTAATCTAAATGATTGCATAGTAAACTGGAGATGATCAGTGTTTACTTTTAGATGACAAAATTAGACATAAATGTGTCCTTCCTGAATAATATCTATTTGTTTACTTTACTTCACTTTATTTTACAGTCCTGTTCCGCATGTACATGGTATGTACTTGTTATAGTAATTACAATAACTGGGTAATAATTAGGTACTAACCCTGAACCTACTCCTAAGCCTAACCCTAACCCATGTAATTATTTTCCAGTACTTTCTTATGTATGTACACTGTAAGTACAGGTAAATGCACGTATGTGCAACCCTTTTTTACCCCCAAATATTGAATGGTATTTTGTCATGTTTGCACAAAAATATTAAGCAGCACAACTGTTTTCAACATTGATAATAAGAAATGTTTCTTGAGCACCAAATCAGCACATTAGAATGATTCCTAAGGATCATGTGACACTGAAGAGTAATGATGCTGAAAATTCAGCTTTGCATAACAGAAATAAATTATATTTTAAAATATAAAACAGTTCTTTTAAATGCTATATTTCACTGTTTTTACTGTATTTTTGACCACATACAGTAAATGCAGCCACGGTGAGCACTTCTTTCAAAAACATTAAAAAAACCTTAATCATTCCAAACGTTTGTGTAGTGTAGATATAAGTATAGATGCCATAACCAGAAAGATTGTGACATTATTTCAGACCCAGACAACAACAGGTTCCTTTTCATAAGAAACGATGATCACGTAAATGCCACTGTATGTTGTCAATACTATTTCTGGTGATGTTATCTAAAAGACAACATTTTATAATCAATTATATTGACGATCTATAATCTAAAATGATCACCTATACACTCATAAATCGTTCTCAAGTTCTGGTTTCATTGCTTGACTGGATGCACTTGCAAAACAAGGCTGAGAACAAAACAAGCACAGCTCTGTGAGGATCCGAGATGTGTCTTACCTTGCCATGCATTAGTAGGCGGATGGTGAGGGTGACATTTAGCCCTCCCTCCATCTCATTCATATTCATTCTTCTCTTGGGTCTAGATGCTTCAAACAGACTGTCTCTGTGCACACAAACAGACAAATTTACCAGTTCAGTCAGAAGAGATATGAGATGAATTTCGGTGAGCAACCTAATTCCTTGCTATTACCTTTTTTAGCCATAAATGTCTATTCGGTCATGCATTAATTTTGTTTAGCTGCAGGTACCTGTTGCTGTGCTCTGACAGTAAGTTGGGCGTTATTTCCCTGCAGGCGGGTGAGCGTGGCCCTGCCTCTAACCTCTCTAATGGCTCTGCTTTAATAGAAATGGTGTGACCGTGTTTGATAAGACTCAAAAAGAGCCTCTTGTGTCTTTCTAGGCCTTTGGATCAAGTGACGTTTGTGTGACCATGTCTAACAAGGCCCATTAATTTATCAGAGAGTCGTCTGTTCCCACATTCCTCACTTTAAAACCGAGCTTATCGCCATCTAAATCGATTCTAAGCCAGATGAGATCACAGAGCACATTCATGAGCGAAACTAAAAAATGAGGCAGTGCTGGATCAGAGGAAGTGTTAGGAGATTGTCTTAAATTTCCCTTTAATAATGCCTTATCCATTCCTCATACGAGGAATTGCAGCTACGAGCAATAAATGAATGCATTTTCTTTATTTAAGTGAGAACAGGAAGACATCTATTCTAATTGAGTCCCAATGCTTTCATTTGTTAGGTCTCTTTGAAAACTAGTGCTTTTGAAATGTGTTCAGACTTACATAAGCTGTTAAATGAAATGTGGTCCCTCTTTCCATGACACTCCAGCAGCAGAGGAACTTGCTAAAGAGATGTGAACCGCTGAATAGGCTAGAAGAGAAACAAATGCTTTATATACAGTATATATACTGTATATAAAATTAGTTTTTTGCTTCTGTTTAATATCGAAGCCAGTAAAAGGGTTATTTGTTAAAGCGTTCTCAAAGACAGAGAGTTCAATTTTAATCATGAACAAGACTCCTAATGTGGAAGTCACGCAATGAGTTATAGATTCAGCATTCTTAATATGAAATAATAACAAACAGTGTAAAAAGCCTGTTCTTTTGTGTGGCTATTAGTTCAGTGCTGTTTCATCAGGTAAATGCATCAAACACACTGCCACCATCCTGTCTAATCCTATAGGCCCGGATTTGTTTGGATCATGCTAAAACCCATTTGACCCATTTCTGTCCTTCCAAAGCTTGTCAACAGGCATCTGAAAACATTCTGCCATCATATAGCATAGCACTAATAAGCCCGAATATAGATATCACACATGCTGTTTTTCAAATGTCAAATGTGTTTATGAATCAGGAATTTAAATAATTTATGCAACTGCCGTTGAAATGTTGATGCGCAATGTAAATGGTGGGTCAGATTAGTGTTCAGAAATGATCAGTCTGTTTTAAATACGTAATCCTAATGGCCAAGCTTTTGTCGTTGTTTTTGTTTACATCGTACACTATTGTGAATTCAATACACTGCAAGAAACTATTCAAACTAAATTTAATAAATAAATAAAAAACACTTATCTTGATATATTACCGAAAGTCTGTCATTAAATAGGACCATTAAAATGACTAAAAGTAAAAGTAAAATAAAAGTAAGTAAAGTAAATAGGTCCATTCAATTATGTAATATTACTGCCCAAACCTAGAGCATTATTTTTGAAACATGACATTTATATGTATTAACCTCAACGTAATTTTTATTTATTTAATTTATTTATAGATAGATAGATATGTGTATACAAATACATATATACCTTTATAAATTATATTTGCTTAGATTTCGTTATATTATTGCATTATTATAATTATATGAAAATGTATAAACAACTAGAATATGACTTTTTTATGTATTAACATGACGCATTATTATATGTAAATGTATAAACAAGGATATATAGTGTCAAATAGTCACATAATATGCATAATGTACTGTATATGAAAGATATAACAGTTTTCCTTTTGTCAAAGATGAAACAAGAGCACTGTTGCTGCCAGAAAAGCATTAATACGTCTATTTGTTCCTGTCCTTTGGAAGTCCCTGAGCGTGACAAGCAGCTTTGGGTTGAAGTTAGCAAACTGACCTGAGAAGTGATGGAGGTTGAGACAGCGCGAAGATGCCACTTATTTCTTCACCAACTCTTCTTGCCTTGTCAATCCAGGATGAGTTAACGTTTGAGGCTTCAGAGTGTGTATGATTCCCTGAGTGCGGAGTTGCCCTCCTTTGTTGTCAGCTGTATTCAGAGAATGGACAGATGGCCTTGTGCCTGTACCTCGGGTCGTCTGAGACTAGCTTTACTGTTTTTCCCCCCTCTGGCTTAGCCTCTGATAAGCCTTTAGCCCAGGCTACGTGAGCCCAGAAGCTCTCTCAGTTCTTAATACTCACGTATTCGATGCCGCAGTGCCTTCATTCTGGGAACGGATGCATTAGGGAATCCCGAGTAGAACAGAAGGTAACAGGTTTTCCATACTTTGGTGAAAATGTAAGATGGACAGCTGACATAGTCTAGCAAAATATTCACAAAAAAGTAAGACAGAATTGTCTAACTGTGAGACTCATCTTGAAATACATGGTCCATTTTGGCAGGGAAGACCTAGGTAAGACACATGCATCCATGGATAATGACATTTTGAAGGACACATAAGAAGAAGAACATGCCACATGTTTTGCTGGCACCCCCAATCAACATAAGCAGCTCCAAATTGACTGTGTCGTATCATTATGGACAGAAAGACACAATGTCTCTGTAGCCGGTTTCCCCTCCCCCACACTGAGCATCTACTCCTGCTAATGAGGCCAAAGTCCTGTGAAAACAATGTGGCCCTTTAACAGAAAAAGATGCACTCTGCTTGGCAGCAAAATTTCAAAGTGAATGAATTAGTGGAGCAGAAGTGGCATATTTAATCACTGCCTGCTGTCTGGGATGGAAATGAACAATGTCTCTGTGGATCTCCCTTCCCTCCCTGCATATGTGTTAATAAATAGTGTAAAATCAAGTTCTAAGAGTCTGTTACATGCCAAACATGTTGGTATGAACTAAAACCAAAACTATCACAAAGTTAAAATTTAAATATAAATACAAGATGAAAAACTAAACAAAAATGAGAAATGTTGCCATAAACTTAAAAAAAAAGTTTAAGAACTGATATACAAAAATGAGTACTACTAAACTAAAAATAAATTACAATTATTAAAAAAAAGACAAAAGCACACAAATAAAAAAAGCAAAAATTACTATAAAAAAAATGTATATATATATATATATACAAATAAGCTACTTCAAAATATTAATAAAAATACATAAATAGTATTAAAATTCTAAAACAGTCACAGTGATTATTACTGTTTCCACAATGGTTATGCACTCTATCTATCCATATTTATAAATCCCAAAATTGCTAATAGAACTGCTGTTATAATGCAACATAAAGTGATTTGAGTGTTATTGTTGATCTATTTTCACACTATAAAACCCCCATGTGACATGCCTTTATGTCTCACTAATATATTTTTATATTATAATATATCTGTTCTTAGTTGCCAACACTCACAGATATAACATCCCAAATTCTGTAGAGGAACTGTAGGAAAAATATTTGATGATAATAGCTTTGAAAATGTAATCAAAATAAAAGTCATATATAGGCTACACTACTGTTCAACAGTTTGGGGCCAGTACGATTTAAAAAAGAAAAAAGAAGAAGTCTCTTTATGTTCACCAAGGTTGTATTTGATCAAAAATACAGTAAAACTGTAATATTGTGAAATAGTATTACAATTTAACTTTAATATATTTCAGAATGTCATTTATACTTTTTTTATATAGTTGTTTTTAATTTATACTTTTATATTTGATCAAAAGTGTAGCTTTTCTGTATGTGAGTCCACCAGACGTGGGCTTTTTAATGAAACTCCACTATTTTTGTCCTGCAGAAAGATCAACAGTCACACTGCTGTTAGACTTTGGTCTCGGTTCTTTCAATTGGACATGGGAAGACCATAGACTGTATAAAAACAGGGTAAGACACGAAAGAGGGAGCTCTTGTCTTGTGTCTGACTTTACAGATATGAAGACTCAGTCTTTGAAGGAGTTCCCTACTTCTGCACTTTTGAGAGTTTTAAGAGTTTCTGGCGCTATTATGGTTACGGCGTTGATCAACAAGAACTGATAGATCGGGAATTTAAACGGATTAAAGGTAAAAAAGAAAAAAAGAAAGAAAAAAGGTGGTCCTTAACCTCCTGCACCTTCAGTAACTTGTCAAAATCTGCATGTGGTGGTGCTGCTACTAACTACTCTCCTTCTTTTAACAACATACGAATATTTGTTTGTTTAGCAAATAGACGATTATGTATTAGACACATAAAAACTGCCCTCTAACTTCTCCAAATGTTGAAATCGTGGGTCTGTAGCGCAAAGTGTTCACTTTCTCTTTAGTTGTTGTCATGTGGTTAGAAAGATGGCAGCGCCCTCTGTTGATCCCAATGTGAATTACATCTAGAGGCTGAGGAGACGTTCACAGGTTCCTCGTTCTCTTTTTAAGGCGTTACATACCTTGAGCATGCAGGGACAACGCTATTTCCTGAATCTCAGATTAAAGGATTTTATGATGATATATCTAGGAATGTTTATGGTGAGTTCCTTCATATGCATTGTTGAATGCACAACTTAATAATACCAAAATCGTAATTTGCTGTAAATCGTAACGTACTTTTCTTTGTCAGGCAATCCTCACAGTCATAATCCCAGCAGTAGACTGACACATGACACTGTGGAAAGTGTCAGATACAGGTAAGGACTTTAGCACCATCTGGCCTGTCAGTGAGTCATAGCATAGAAATATGCATTATCGTTTAAATGTATTATTATTTATAATAATGCATATATAGTATAAGTAGATACAAGAGCAATATAATACAAATAGGAAACGAATTTGGGAATCAAAGATCGTGTTTTAGAAATATTTTATTTATTACACACACACACACTACACTCTAAAAAATGCTGGGTTAAAAAGGGACAAACCCAGCTATTGGGTTGGTTTGACCCAGCGGTTGGGTTGGTTTTGCCCCAGAGGTTGGGTTGGTTTGACACAGCGGTTGGGTTCAAAACAATCCAACCGCTGGGTCAAAACAACCCAATAGCTGGGTTTGTCCCTTTTTAACCCAGCGCTGGGTTATATTTAACCCAGCATTTTTTAGAGTG
>NW_015505296.1:1313105-1315846 GCF_001515645.1 Sinocyclocheilus grahami | reverse complement strand
ACACACACACACACACACACACAGTTAGTTGCTTTGACAACTAACTGAAATAAGTTGAAGTACTAAAATTACTAAAACTAAAATGAAAGTAAATTAAAGCTAAATAGAAATATTAAATTAATGAATAATATGAATTTATAAAATATTAATATAAAAATAAAATATATAGAAAACTAAAAATGACAAGCAAAACTGCTAAAAATTGAAACTATAATTGAAATGAAAACTAAAAATATAAAAATAAAAGCTTATTCAAAATATGAATAAATGCTGTAATAGTACATAAATAATACTAAAATAACACTGCAAGAAGAAAGCAAAACATAAACGGGGGAAGGAACAAAAAGATTTGAAACATAAAAGAAAACTAGCCTGAATTGAGGCTTTAGCTTTAGTAATATTTTAAGTAGTATTATAAGTAGTTTAATAATGTTTTGTTCAATATCTGATTTGATAAGATTTGTTATGATATATAGATATAGAGCCAAGATTAGATAAGTTAAGATAAGGTAGCTCTTTGTTTTGAACCCCTGCAGGATACTGGAACATTTTAATACATGTCCTGAAGAGTACTCAGTGATTTTCACATCAGGATGTACCGCAGCACTGACATTAGTGGCTGACACTTTCCCCTGGAAGGCCGCGTCAAATGATGGGCCAGGAAGTCAGTTCTGCTACCTCACTGACAACCACACCTCTGTGGTGGGCATTCGCGGTGTGACCGCACTCCTGGGAGTTGGCACAGTTTCTGTTCTGCCTCACGAAGTGGAAACAAGAGCGAGAAAACCCCCGACACAGACAAATGGAGAGGAGGAGTGCTCTGCACCTCATCTTTTCTGTTATCCTGCCCAGAGTAACTTCTCAGGCAGAAAGTATCCTCTGAGCTATGTGAAGGGAATTCAGTCTCAGCAGCTCTATCCAGCATGTGAGCACCGCGGTCGATGGTTTGTTCTCCTCGACGCTGCCTGTTTTGTAAGCTGCTCACCTCTGGATCTAAGCCAATATCCCGCTGATTTTGTGCCAATATCTTTCTACAAAATGTTCGGCTTCCCGACTGGACTCGGAGCCTTGCTGGTGAGGAATGAGGGTGCTGAGGTCTTGAGAAAAACCTACTTTGGAGGAGGGACAGCAGCGGCTTATCTTGTGGCAGAGAACTATTTTGTACCAAAGCCAAATGTAGTCAGCAGGTATGACATTACAGGAAGAATTTGACCTTTAATTGTTGGCAAGCAGGCAGCCTGTCATAATTTGTTTAACGTGTAATTACTTTATCAGGTTTGAGGATGGCACAATCTCCTTCCTTGACATCATTTCTCTCCATCATGGTTTTGAAACACTTCAGAAACTTACAGGTTCAGAAGTGTTTGGTTTACGTCTTGAACATGATTATGATTCACATTGTTATGACTTGCATTAAAAGTGGATGATTTTGATTTTCAGGCGGTATGCTGAACATTCAGCTTCACACATTTGGTCTAGCTCGCTACACCTACATTGTCCTCTCGTGCCTGCGCCATAGCAATGGAAAACCTGTGGCTCAGATCCACTGTGATAATGACTTTCAGAATATTGCTGAACAGGGTGCAATCCTCAACTTTAGCCTAATGGACGGCCATGGACGAACAGTAGGATATTCTCAGGTCAGTCAGGAACTGCCATGTTGTCCTCAAATTCATTTTACAGTTTTTCTCAGTCGCTTTGGTGCATTTCTCAAGTCAGAAATGAAATTCTCAAAACTACTTGTATATCTTCCACATCATCTAGTCATTTGTACACATCATAAAAGCAGTTTCTCATTCTTTTGAACAAGCTGTGATTGCTTTGGTACATTCATGCAATTGATTATGTACATTTATCTGCGGTTTCCTATATTATCAGTTGCTAATGTCATGTTGCTCAAAATGTATTATATAGTTTTCTGTGCAATAGTCTTACCCCTCAAAACATCTAGTCTTAAGTTCATTGTATAAGCCATTAAATGCAAAATGGTTCATCTAGTTGTCATAAACTGTCAAGCACATTTTTAACACATTATTATTAGACTTTTTGTAAATTTGGCATGAATTGTGCAAGTGAATCTTGACTTTCACTAATGAAGAGAATGTAGATCAACCAATGATAAACCATTTCTCTGAAATAGCTCAAAGGTTAATCTCATGAATCTTCAGCTGGAAAGCATATACTGTATAGACAGGACAACACAAGAGTTACACATTTTGACAATGAGCTTTCCAGTTTTTTTATTTTCATCATTGTGCCCATATTTCTTTTTCCTTTTCTATATTACAATGACATTGTAATGTGTGTTTTGTTTTTTTGGTCAGACCACTAGTAAAGTGTAACTGGGAATTCTATCCAGTCTCTTTCAATCAATATCCCACATACAGTAATGTGTAAATTTGTACTTTTGAAATTGATATATGGCATACTGTTCAATACAGTAACTGGCATCCAAAATGTTGCCATAGTTTACATCAGGTAATACTAACACTGTTATATTGACAACATGACTAAGCATTTTGACTCTTGTTTGTGAACAATGACACAAGGACTTTTCATTCTGATGGCACTGATATGTTAATTGACATAAATACTTACTTTTGAGAGATGGACTAAAGATTTTGAGTAAGTTACAGGCTTTTGCAGGTAATCCATTGTGTGGTGCTGTTTGTACGGATTGTTTTGAGAAATGCACATAGTTTTTTGCAAATATTAAGGATGATTTGAGAAATGCACCAAAG
>NW_015505296.1:1299711-1309800 GCF_001515645.1 Sinocyclocheilus grahami | reverse complement strand
ATCCAGTCTCTTTCAATCAATATCCCACATACAGTAATGTGTAAATTTGTACTTTTGAAATTGATATATGGCATACTGTTCAATACAGTAACTGGCATCCAAAATGTTGCCATAGTTTACATCAGGTAATACTAACACTGTTATATTGACAACATGACTAAGCATTTTGACTCTTGTTTGTGAACAATGACACAAGGACTTTTCATTCTGATGGCACTGATATGTTAATTGACATAAATACTTACTTTTGAGAGATGGACTAAAGATTTTGAGTAAGTTACAGGCTTTTGCAGGTAATCCATTGTGTGGTGCTGTTTGTACGAATTGTTTTGAGAAATGCACATAGTTTTTTGCAAATATTAAGGATGATTTGAGAAATGCACCAAAGCGACTGAGAAAAACTGTAATAGCCTGTCAAAAGAATTATATTTATAAACAAAAATTACAAATGTGAAATATGTTCAAATAATAAAGAAAATGTAAGAATTAGAACATGTTTATTACTGAATGTCTTTGCTTATTGTTGTTTGTTTGTTTGTTTTTGACAGGTGGACAAAATGGCCAGTCTCTTCAACATTCATATCCCCGCACAAGCTGTTTCTGCAACTCGGGAGCCTGCCAACATTATCTGGTTATCAGCAACCAAAATGTGAGGAGTAATTTGCATGTAAGTGAATTTTCGCCAATACAAACTTTGATGTTTGCTAGAAAGACAGTTGGACAAGTGGACGGACAGAAAGATTGACAGGCAGATGGACAGACGGATGGATGGATGGATGGATAGATAGATAGATAGTTGTACCGATAGACAGACAGACGGACGGACGGACGGACGGACGGACAGACAGAAATTGATTTTGAAATAATTGTTAATAAACGGTTCCTTTCAAGGCCGGTCACATCTGTGGAGACAACATTGATCTTATTGAGGGACGTCCCACTGGATCCATTCATGTGTCTTTTGGATATATGTCTTGTTTTGAGGACTGTCAGAACTTTCTTCGGTTTGTTGTGAACTTTTGTGGACAAACCACTAATCCTGGACCAAAAGAGACTGATCAAGCTAAAGTCAGCTGAACCGATGGAGGCTGCAGCATCTTATGACCTACCATCAAAACCAAATGGCCAACTAGGGCATGAGAATGGACAAGTTATCACTCCTTCACCTGAGAGAAAAACACCATCTGGAGACACTGTGTCAAAAGAAGGAAAGAAGAACAATGGCAGAAGCCATACATTAACAAATCTCTTCATCTATCCTGTCAAATCATGCGCATCATTTGAGGTACAGAAAGCTGTTTTGTAATACTTCTGTGTTGACAATGAAAAGCAGGTTGATGTTATGATACCAGTTTTCATGGCAAGTACTCTGTTGTTGTGATTGACCTAACAGGTGACAGAGTGGCCACTGGGACCACAGGGTTTGTTGTATGACCGTTTGTGGATGGTTGTGAATGAGAATGGAGTTTGTTTGAGCCAAAAAAGGAAGCCAAAGCTGTGTCTTATCCGTCCGGTCATCTCTCTGGCCTCTAACACACTGCAGCTGCAGGTCTCAGGTCAGAGCGCTTCAAGGCACATCACAACTGCAGACATCTCATGAGATTTTTGTAAATAAAATACAACTTTTAAGAGCCTAAATATTTAGTAGAAAGGGCCTTTTCAAGTACTGTTGAAGTGCCATAGTGCATTGATAACATCAGACGATACCATGGCACCTTTTTGGATGTGGAAAAAGATACTATAAAACAAACCACATTTTTATTTTACAAGAGTTGTGCTAAAAAAAAACTGAGCTTTGTTTTTTGTTTTTGTTCATGTCTGTCATTATGTGGTCAAAGTTCAGATTATTCATGGTAATGTATTCTAATGTATTCGATGCTAAGCTAAAATAATGTATTCTCTCCAATAATATGCTCAAGTAATGTATTCTCTCCTGTCTCAGGCATGGAGGCAGTCACTGTTTCAGATTCAGATTCAATTCAGATCTAAGAACATCCCAAAGCAAAGTTTGTGGTGACAGGTATGAAGATAAAACAAGCCCACCAAAAAAAAAAAAAAGTTATTTTATATCATTGCATTGGGCAGACATTTGTTGAGCTTAAAATGTATAAACAGTTTCATGTGTTTGAACCTCATCTACAATGGTTTTGTGGCTTAATACTGCAGCTTAATATGAATATTGCTGTAGCTTCAAATGAATCTGTCTTTGGTGTAGGGTTCAGACAGTGGATTGTGGAGAGGAAGTTTCAGCCTGGCTTTCTGAGTTTCTGGGGAAACCTTGTCATCTTATAAGGCAAAGGCCTGAATTCCTGCGTGATATGAAATTTGGGCGAGCAAAAGGTAAAATACAGCATTTGTATTTGGATTGATCGTTTATGTTAAATAAACATATTTTTCCTCATGCTAGAATTGTCTGAGACGTCAGAGCTGATAGCCTCGTGACATATAGCAGAGTTCGAGTCTCAGCTCACGGACCTTTCCCGCTACCACCCCCCCTCACCCACTTCACTTCCTGTTAACACACTGTCCTATCACAATAAAGGCAAAAACGCCAAAATAAACCTTAATAAATCAATATTTAAGATATAAATAATAATAAAGACATTTAATAATATTCTTTTGAGACCAATTGATCAGGAGTGCATTTCCTGAAACCTTCATAATGATATGTCGTTCTTAAGTTATACCTTAAGCTGAACCTTAACGTTAACCCGTGTTTCCTGAAACTTTTTTAGTTAAGTCTGGACCACTCTTAGCTATACATTATCACTGTTGAAACTTCACTCCACTAGTGGCCACCACTGTGGCAAAAGTGGTGTTTGGTCAAACTATGGCAGTGATACAGCGAATAGTTGTGCTAAATCAAAGACGCCACTGTTCCCGGAGCCATTTAGTGTGTGTGCGCACTATTTCATCCGTGAAAACTTTAGTCCCTTGGCTACCATGTCAGAAGCTGCAATTCTAAGATGCGGATGGATATGGTCTGTGAATGGATATGGGCTGAGTAAGACCTCTATGTGTTGGTGCATTCACTCAGTCACGAACATCCTGCTCCGTCATGCCACAGATTATATCCATATGCCTTCCACCAGGCACAAGGTGATGGAGGCGCATCAAGGCTTCCATGTCATTGCTGATACCCTGCGAGTAATAGGCCTTGTTTCGCATCTTGCGCTTTTATTGAGTAGGTCATCCAATAATGGAAATTATTGATTTACACCAATAATGTGATGTGGCTGCTGGGCAATCAACCCTGGTTGTAGAGTGAATGAAGACACTATGGCAAATATATTATGATAATATAAATGACCCCTTCAAATGCCAGTGAACTGAAGGCATACTGCCAGTTAGTGTAGCAGGTTGAGGCATGATACGTTTGGGCATTGAGGTTGAAGGTCCACGCACTCATTTTGAAATTATATAAAATATTCAGGGTTGGATTTAGTTTGCAATTTGGATTATGTTTATAAGATCCCATGAGCCCTGAAAAATGCAATTTTAACTATTTCTGAAGTGCTTCTTTTATAAAGAATGCCACTCTTATTTTCTCGCCTGCATAGAGTGAATAATCGATTCACGAGCTATCGATATCAACCAATTCAGCACCAGAGCCATGGACAGTTTAGTTAAGGTATACCTTTAGAGTCTTCGTAGCATGCTAAGAGACAACATTATCGGGAAACGCACACCAGAGGTGTGCTGTGCACATTATATACTGTAGCGCTGCATTTGTACTGTATGTCAATTAATTCATTTGTTTGTATACGTCCCTATAGTGGCAAGCAATTTACCTTAATGATGTCTTCATGTCCAGCGGGGGACTGTGGTGCCACTGCTCTTTCTCTAGTGAACGAGTCTGTAACGGGGCTGACGAGACATGAGACGTGTGGATCCATCTGCAGGCTTTATTAAAGAGACATAGTACACAGGCAGGGTCAAAACAATGGCAAACAGGTATATGGTGGGCAAAACACAAGAATAGTCATAGGGCTAGCGTAGATCACCGATCAGCAGACAGAATCAAAAGGGGCGAGACGAGAGGGAGAAATCCAATGAAACAGGCAAAGATCAGAAACCGCAAAAACAGACAAGGCAAAACAAGGAAAACACGGAGACTCGGAAAGGGGTACAGGCTAAACAATACTCAGCAGAGAAATGTGGTTAGAGTGGGTGTTATATAGTGAATGAGGTAATTAGAAACAGCTGTGTGCAATGAGTGCAATCAGGGCAGTGTGCAAATTGTGCAAAGAATGATGGGAAATGTAGTCCAGGGTGCTATGCAACAGTTTGTGTAGTGCGAGAGTCAATGACATGGAAAGGGTGACATCTGGTTGTGAATAAACGGAAGTCCATGGACTGAATTCGTGACAGAGACACAGTTTCTGCTTATTAACAGAGCCAGTGTGTCTTTTCTGCAAGAACACATTGCCAACAGGTAAAGTAATGCCAGCAGCAACTGACCAATACAGTACCTTCTTCTTCAAGAAAGTGCTGTTTAGTCTGTCTTTTTAAAATTCTGTCAACCAGTACTCTACGAATATATAGTATACTTCTTCATTATTTTGGGATGTTTTTGTTATATTTGGTATGACATGATAGTGTGAATGAAGGAACATGACACGACATGGAGCAGCTCATTCAGCGTTTTAGGGCAAATCTGGTCATCTCAGGACAAGAGGCATTTTCAGAGGACGGCTGGTCTCACTTGACAATAGGAGACACACAGTTTCAGGTTAGTGGAAACAGCTGATGTAATAGACACAGCCATAATCAGCCAGAATTTAGATGCACAGGTCTTTTCTTGATGTTTTGTTTAAGGTGATTGGGAGATGTGGCCGCTGTCAGATGATTGGAGTTGATCAGAAATCAGCCACTAGGACCCAGGAACCCCATCGGTCTCTTTCTGAATGCAGAAGTGGAAAGGTCTGTAAAAACAAAACTCCTTATTCTTGTTTTCTTCCATTGATTGCTTTTACAAGAAGACAGAAATGATATTTCCATAATATGAAAATTACATTACTTCTCTTTTCTCCTCTGCTCTTGTTCTTAGGTGACGTTTGGTGTTTACTTGGCTCACCAGTCAGCAAGGAACACCACTGCTGTCCTCGTCTTATCCGTAGGGGCCTGTGTTATTCCACGAATATCAGAATCTACTGAGAAACCTTAGAATTATTTTGTCATTTTTGTTTGATTTTTAAACGAACAAATGAATGTAAATGTATTGTAAATATTTCATACACTTTGAACAGACTTTATGCATTTTTCTAATTCAATATGAAATATATTACATTTTTGTGTCTTGTAAACATGCTATTTAGCCATAGGAGCTAAAAAAATCCACCATTTCCACAGTTTAAAAAAATACAGCCTTTTCTTAGATATCAGATGATGTTAGACTTGCATCACTGCTGTGATTACTTGAGGAAGTACACGTTTTCTTCTACAGAACATTTCCTCAATATAATTATCATGCAATCTCCTTGCAGAGGATGTAGCAATGATTGCATATTTAGAAGAGGCCTGAAATGGATGTGGTCTGTCAAATTTTAGTAATTATTTTAACTAATTAATCAATGCCATAGGGTACATGTAGGAAGTATAAAGTATTTTTAATCTGAGTTAAACCATGAGAGTGAAATCAATCTTACATCACAGGCTCTAAAAGTGAATTGATGTGCTATTGTGAGGAAATAACAATGGCACATAGTCAAAATACTGGACTCATATTGAGGAAAAAGTTCTCTCTACTTCATTTTGTTGGTAAATGATGATCAGTTCAGGTTAGTCACCTTGTATATATATATATATCCTCCTGAGACCCAGCTATGGAGTTTTTGTCTCTGTAGAGAACATTATATTTTAGTGAATTTCTCTGAGACCTCACATGTCACAGTTTTAAGTCTGGATGTCCTGTACAGAGCTAAGAGAACATTCAGGGTTTTCCAGTGATACCAAATGATTGGATGTTTCACCATGACCACTCCCTCTCCTTGGTTTTTAAAAATGGCTGACATTAATTTAGAGATGCAATTGTACATCCTTATGGAAATATGATAATATTTTGTAATTATAATTTAAATCTGATTAATTTTCAAATTGTTTGTCATAAATCAACATCTCAGGGAAATGTTATGGGGTTTCAAATCACAATATGACCAGCTTATGGAATTTTTACACACATATTGCATAAAGCAAAATGGTATATCAAATCATTTTGTTATATATTTTATAACATAGTTGAGAACCATCCTTAAACAAAGTTAGTTATAAAAAAATCCTGAAACCTAAAAATTGATTGGTGATTTAAAAAAAATTCCCATTGTTTTTGCCTTTTCATGTCTATTGTCATTTTATTTTGTAGAAAAACGGAGTCCTGGTGTCCTCTACAGAGGGCATAGCATAACTTATGAATAAAATATAATTTTTCAAAATTGTTATTTTACCATTTTTTTCTTATGCTCTAAACAATGTAATGACATGAAAAAATACTAAATTCACAAAGCTTTTTATTTCTGGTTCTCAGGAGGATATATATATATATATATATACTGTATACAGTATACACACACACACACACACACAATAATCAAAAATTTCCCGACAGGCTAAAATCACAAAAACAGCCTTATCAAACAGGAGTACAAAATATTATAATAAATGATATTTATCTACTAAATCCAACAAAATTCCTTATTTTTTATTCTTATTATTTGACAGCTTTTTAGATAATGTACCAAAGAATGAAATAAATATTTCAAGTAAATATTTAACTACTAAACAACAACAACAAATACCATTAATCAATCAAACCTATATTCTTCTTCATCGTTCCCATATTTAATACTGTATCTACAAAGGACAAGTTCAGAGCAGCTATCTTTTTCTCGGATAACCAGCTCTGCACTCTATACGAAAAGCCACGAGAGAACCCTCAAGCAAAACTGTGCCATGCATTCTCAGTAGCAGAGTTAAAAAAATCACACTTTCAACATTAAATCGAACACTTGTGAACTCCTAAATACTGTAAGCGCACGCGTCCACGGACGCCATACGCACGCACAGATGGGCGTGGCTGACTTTAGGGCGTGTTCCGCTTGGGCAAACTTCCATATTTGGATCCACCCAATGTTTTGTGCCTTGTGCTAGACATATCACACATATCCATTGTATTAAATATATTTAAAACACACACACACACACACACACACACAGAGAGGAAACGGAGATCTTAAAGAGACGACAACGCATTTCATACAGCTGCTCTTTTAGACGGTAACTACACCCCACAATAGGCTGGGTCATATTTGACAGACTTATGGAAAGATTACAATAGTCATTCCTTTATTACCAAACAGCGTGAGTCATGGTGTACGAAAGAATCACATGTTTTGTATTTAGTTAAAGATTGTTTGGTGTGACCCAGTCATGGAAAGAATGAGTCCCTCCCACCTCATTAAATATTACGCAGCGTGTCTCACGCACGCTCGAGCGCAGAAGAGGTACTCTGTACCTAGGAAGTGACGGGCCGCGGCTGAAACTGTAAGTAGCAGATACGCTTTTACATTATATATGCGCACTGTTTGACGTTTTAAACTATGACAATAGTAATAAAGCGGGTGAGTGCGCTGTTACGCAGACGTGTATGCGCTTTCTGCTCTGTAGTTCCTGCAAGAATACGACTGCGTTATTTTAAGATCACGTAAGCCTTCTTAGAGATCCACCCATAATACCGTGCATTAAATGTCCGCTTGCACATTTGTCGCTGATCTTCGCTTCGCACATTTAAGGATCCAGCGCAGTTCAGTTCTGTGGTCTAGTCATGTTTATGGGGAGATAACCTGTTTTATTGTGACTGAACGTTTGGTCTTTCATACAGTTGCGATAGGAAAACCCAAGCGCGGTAACTGTTCTGTGAGATAAAGTGCAAGTTTGGATATATTTGCTGATATAATGTATTCAATGTGAAGTATAAGATGTTCTTTTGTTCTTCTAAGTAAATAGTTTTACTTCTATTATATTTAATAATGCTATATTATGAATATATAATAGAGAGAGAGAGAGAACAATATTATGCATATAACTTAAAGTTAACTGAATTGTACAGATTACTATATAGTTCACTTTAAATTAGCATAATATAGTATTGTGTTCTCTCTCAATTAATAATTGGTGGACTTTTGCTTTCTTTAAGACCACCCCTGCTTTATAGAAAGTAACACTTCTACACAGGGGCGTAGCCATCATTTCAGAAGTGAGGGGGACAGAAAAGTTATTTATGTATATATATATATATCTATAAAACATTACAATATAAAATTTCTGTAATCTATATAACCTACCAGTCAACCGTTTTTGATCAGTAAGATTTTTAATGTTTTATAAAGAAGTCTCTTCTGCTCACCAAGCCTGCATTTATTTGATCCAAAGTACAGCAAAAGCAGTAATGTTGTGAACTATTTTTACTATTTAAAATAACTGCTTTCTATTTGTATATATTTTTTAATGATTGCTGTGATCAAAGCTGAATTTTCAGCATCATTACTGCAGTCTTCAGTGTCACCATTCTAATATGCTGATTTGCTGCTTTTAATTATTATTATTATTATTAATGTTTTTTGAGCAGCAAATCAGAATATCAGAATGATTTCTGAAGGATAGTGTGACTGGAGTAATGATGCAAAAATTTAGCTTTGAAATCCCTATAAATTACATTTTAAAATATATTCAAATAGAAAACAGTTATTTGAAATAATCACACTTTCAACATTAAATCGAACACTTGTGAACTCCTAAATACTGTAAGCGCACGCGTCCACGGACGCCATACGCACGCACAGATGGGCGTGGCTGACTTTAGGGCGTGTTCCGCTTGGGCAAACTTCCATATTTGGATCCACCCAATGTTTTGTGCCTTGTGCTAGACATATCACACATATCCATTGTATTAAATATATTTAAAACACACACACACACACACACACACACAGAGAGGAAACGGAGATCTTAAAGAGACGACAACGCATTTCATACAGCTGCTCTTTTAGACGGTAACTACACCCCACAATAGGCTGGGTCATATTTGACAGACTTATGGAAAGATTACAATAGTCATTCCTTTATTACCAAACAGCGTGAGTCATGGTGTACGAAAGAATCACATGTTTTGTATTTAGTTAAAGATTGTTTGGTGTGACCCAGTCATGGAAAGAATGAGTCCCTCCCACCTCATTAAATATTACGCACAGCGTGTCTCACGCACGCTCGAGCGCAGAAGAGGTACTCTGTACCTAGGAAGTGACGGGCCGCGGCTGAAACTGTAAGTAGCAGATACGCTTTTACATTATATATGCGCACTGTTTGACGTTTTAAACTATGACAATAGTAATAAAGCGGGTGAGTGCGCTGTTACGCAGACGTGTATGCGCTTTCTGCTCTGTAGTTCCTGCAAGAATACGACTGCGTTATTTTAAGATCACGTAAGCCTTCTTAGAGATCCACCCATAATACCGTGCATTAAATGTCCGCTTGCACATTTGTCGCTGATCTTCGCTTCGCACATTTAAGGATCCAGCGCAGTTCAGTTCTGTGGTCTAGTCATGTTTATGGGGAGATAACCTGTTTTATTGTGACTGAACGTTTGGTCTTTCATACAGTTGCGATAGGAAAACCCAAGCGCGGTAACTGTTCTGTGAGATAAAGTGCAAGTTTGGATATATTTGCTGATATAATGTATTCAATGTGAAGTATAAGATGTTCTTTTGTTCTTCTAAGTAAATAGTTTTACTTCTATTATATTTAATAATGCTATATTATGAATATATAATAGAGAGAGAGAGAGAACAATATTATGCATATAACTTAAAGTTAACTGAATTGTACAGATTACTATATAGTTCACTTTAAATTAGCATAATATAGTATTGTGTTCTCTCTCAATTAATAATTGGTGGACTTTTGCTTTCTTTAAGACCACCCCTGCTTTATAGAAAGTAACACTTCTACACAGGGGCGTAGCCATCATTTCAGAAGTGAGGGGGACAGAAAAGTTATATATATATATATATATATATATAACACACACACACACAC
>NW_015505296.1:1287391-1298742 GCF_001515645.1 Sinocyclocheilus grahami | reverse complement strand
GTGTCACATGATCCTTCAGAAATCATTCTAATATGCTGATTTGCTGCTTTTAATTATTATTATTATTATTAATGTTTTTTGAGCAGCAAATCAGAATATCAGAATGATTTCTGAAGGATAGTGTGACTGGAGTAATGATGCAAAAATTTAGCTTTGAAATCCCTATAAATTACATTTTAAAATATATTCAAATAGAAAACAGTTATTTGAAATATATTTCAAAATTGTACTGTTTTGCTGTACTTTGGATCAAATAAATCAGATCCTGTTGTGGATGCGCTCTTCCCATATCAACACGCTGAAACAGAGATAAATCAGATATACATCAAATAAACACAATATTACAATGTACAATTGCACAAAAGGCTGCAAACGACAACGCACATCTGAAGTGTCTCTGAAGGAAATAATGCATTATTTATCGGCTTTAAGATATCGGCCAAATTTTCTTATCAGGCCGATACCGATAACAGAAAAAATGAGCATTTATCGGCCGATACCGATATGGTGGCCGATATATCGTGCATCCCTAATATTATATCTATACGTTTGGAAAGGCTGACTGTTTAGATTGCATCATATGTTGAGGTGTGGTGCTTTTTATCTCTAAAAGTCTGTTTATACTGCCCCTTTCCTCTGTACATATGTGTTTTATGGCAGGTGAGGTGCTATGACGAACAGCTCCCACACTAAGTAAAGGTGATAAGACTGTATGCGGAGTGTATTTTACTTTCAAATACACAGTATTAGTTTCCATGACCAGTGACCACATATAGAGCTTGAACACAGGCTAAATAATACTATGTAGCTGTTTATTTGTAAGTTCACAAAATATGGACATCTCTCAATGCATCAAGGGTCAGTGAGCAATATTATAAAAGCCCTGTTTTTTTCATATCTTATCTGCTCCTATCATGTTATCCATATAATTTGCAGCCCATGTACTATATTTTCTAACCCTACTGCAGATAACGTTGCCTTTCTGCACTGCCTCAATAGTCAGATATTTAGCAAAGATAAAAGAGCATGATGCTTACATACAGTAGAGCTCAACATTTTCCGCTAGCTGTTCTATCCATCGGTTGTTGATTAGTGGGATTGAAGGGTTTTGTAGGAAAAAGGGGGCGGGGTTTAAGCAGACAAATCATTGGAGAAGTCTGGCATTTGTCACCAGATAGAAGTCTTTTGTTTCTCTGGAAGATTTAGTCATGACATTTTTATTAAACATTAAAAATGAAATAAGATTGATTGATATACACCAATGAAATGTTCACATAAGATCAGTAGCATACATTTTGAAAATTATTTTTATTTCGTATCGTTAAGTTGAAAACACGTTTACTTGTGGCATCTACAAAAGCATACACCATCATTTAGAAACCTCAGAGCTCATGGGCAGTCTTACGTTAGTTTAATATGTTATCACTAAAAATCTATTTCCCTAAGGAAAAAAATACTTTTACTTCCTGAACATTACCGTAGTCTGTCTTGAATTAGTTTTATGTAATGTGTTTCTATGGTTTGTACCACATGGGAACTCTTTAGTTAGACACACTGAAAAAAAAAGAGGGCTTGATTTTGAGAGCATAGCCACTACTTTCCATTCAGGTCAGAAAAAAAAAAATTCTTTCTGAAAAAAATTAAGCTTTTTTTTTTTTTTTAAACAAATAAATGCAAATCTTCTGTATACAAAATTGAAAGAAACTATATTGTTTTGTTAGTTGACCTACGTTGTAATAGACTTCATGCTAGATTAGACTAAAGGTAAATGTTGCTTTATTTAACAGAGGAACATCTCACTCTCAACATCTCAAGTCAGGTGTTAAACACAGCAGAAAGGTGTCAGTTTTGACTGTTGTCACCCATCTAGACTGAAAGAAAATGGGTGATGTTTTTCTACAGTAGAACATGCTTGCAAAACTATTTGAACAAATGCACCCATGAACTACTTCATTAAAACCAAATCAACTCCAGCAATATCACTATACTGACCATTCACACAACTTTATCAAACTTTTTTGTGCATTGATAAAGCACAGCATTATTTACAGCTATAAATATATATTATTTAGAGATGTTTTTAGATGTACAGCAGTCTGTGCTCTCTGAGGGCTCGTTGGCATTGTCATTCAAACAGCACAAGAGCAGGTGTAGCAACCAATAGACTGTAGGATGGAAGGGCCTAATGGATCAACATCATGTATCCATCTAAATAGAGCACTATACAGACATGGCATATTTTTGTAGACCAACTCTGGAATTGGAGTTTGGTATTATTGCAGAAAATAAGCTCTGTGACCAACAAAAGTTTTATGATTCTTACACATTTTGTTCATCAAGATATTCTTCACAAACGTTATGAAACCTAAATACAATCAGCAGAAGTAAAAGCTAAATTTAGGTTATAAACAAGTTACACCATGTTCGCTTGACTTCAACATCACCATCACTAAGCATTCAACAACCCTTTCAGTCTTTATTTTAAATCTACAAGTTGGAAAGATTGATTTAGAATAGTTTCATTGTGTATAAACACATGGCTGTAAAAGTGGACTAGTGGTAACCTCTGTAGTCCCATTTAGCCACTTGTTAGCAACCAACTTTTTCAAGACATCTTGAAAAAGTTGAATTCGTGGGAATGTTGGATCCTGTCCTAGAGTCTCGGAGTGCAGGTTTTCAAGTCATGTAAAAGCTTAAAAAAATCAAAAATGGGGTATCACTTGACCGTTACATTGACTTCAGATGAGCTGGAAGCATCTGATGCATTTGCGTTTGTTAAAGAAATTACAGTTCCCAACTGAACTAAACGTTGAAATCATTTTTTACGTTTCTGTTTCTGCAATCCGGGCTTGTGAAGGTTTACTCAATACACAATTTTGCAACCCATACTTTTTTTTCAATTTCAGGCAGGACAATGAGTTATCCAGGCTATCCTCCACAGTCCGGCTATCCTCCTCAGGCCGGTGGATACCCACCCCAACCAGGGGCGTATCCTCCAGCTGCAGGAGGTTACCCCCCTCAGCCTGGGATGTACCCCCCACAGGCGGGTGGGTACCCTCCCCAACCTGGAGCTTACCCGCCCCAGCCAGGTGCCTATCCTGGCCAGCCAGGGCCATATCCTGCTGTGCCTTCAGGTGAGCCACTGTACCACCAGGAAACTGCACGTAGCAGGGTGTTATCTGGTAGATGATTTCCATATGTGTGCATTGTACTGCCTTACATCATACTGAAACGTTTATGAAGGTTTTATTTTAGACATAAACTGAGTGGACAAACCAACTTTGTTTTGTGGCGCTTTCACTGAACAGTGATGAATAGTGATGTTGACACGGTAATGTGGAATTTTTAGGTAGAGCCAGTGGAAAAAAAGTGAGTGAGTGACTGAATGTATAGTGAGTTAGAAACGCTAGCTAGTTTCTAGCATTGTCTTGCACTGACAGACATTCATTTGGAGGCTCTTTTTTTGCACCAGAGGTCACGTGGATTACATTACTGAATGTTCTGTTGGAAGGAAACCATTGACTTGTTGACTAGTTGGTCACACATTTTCCATAATCGGCTTGCTTTAGCTATTTTGCCACACCAAAATGTGCTGTTTGGTGTGTATACATGCTAACACTTTTGACCTTGCTTTGTTTTACTTATATAAGCATTACTTTCATTATCAAAATGTTCAAAACTCTAAGGCATTGTTCACACTTCTCACTAATCTGATTTGGTTTTCAGATCTGATCTTTAGCACTGTCTGTCTGAACTATCAGTTTGCTAGCAATGAAATCTGATCTGTTCTGACAGGGAAGCAAATATCCGGTGTATCCACATCAGTTGCGCTAGTAGTTATATAAGCGTCAACACGATGCCTAGACACCTTCTCATACAAAAACTGTCAGTGTGGAAAGTTTGCCTCTGTTCATGTCTATCATGATCATACTGCGGTGCTGAACTCCTAGGCACATGAGAGAACATAAACACTAAAGGTATAGTACACATTGGTGTAGTGCATTGAAAACAGTTCACTTGTTCACTCATTCACTATGTAGTTCTTAGTGACTGTCACATTGTTTCCTAGAAGCATTGTTTGCTTTAAAAGGGTTAGCGGACATAAATAAATGTATTCATATTTGAAGATCACACACATTGCATATCAGATTAAAAGTCGTACAAATATCCAATCAATTATATGAATATGGCCTATGCTCGTTCAACAGTAGTTTTGCTCGCTGAAATAGATTGTTGTTTTAATGTTGAAACAAGTGTGCAATTTTTAATGAATGTATATATTACATATATTTTAAAGTTGGGGTCAGTAAGATTTTATATATATTTTTTTAAGTAATGAATATTTAATTCAGCAAGGATGCATAAATCAATGTATACTTATAGTGTTACAAAAGACTGACTTTTGAAGTGTGTGTGTGTTTATTTATTTATTTATGTTTTCACTAGTTCATATTTATGGCATTTACATGGCCTTGTGATGTGACAAATACATTTTAAAAGACTTGACACAGCCAATTACTCAAATAATCATTAAATGGATCTTAACAAAATAGCAAAAACTAGTGATGGTTAAAATTGTTTTAGGTGGAGTTCAGCATGTCACATGACAGGTCAACTTCCCAGTCTGTTCCATGAAAACTTACCAAATATACAAATAGAGGAAACACCTAGCAGAAAGAGCTTAATAATTAATGTGCAATCAATGTCAGTGCAATGTTACCTGCCACTTCTTATTACCATAACAAAACCTGCTGCTCTGGGTGTTTCTGTTTTGTCTTATCACATCAAAACAGGTTCAGAACTGAAAATAATTTTTTTTTTTTTTTTAAGTAATGAATATTTAATTCAGCAAGGATGCATAAATCAATGTATACTTATAGTGTTACAAAAGACTGACTTTTGAAGTGTGTGTGTGTTTATTTATTTATGTTTTCACTAGTTCATATTTATGGCATTTACATGGCCTTGTGATGTGACAAATACATTTTAAAAGACTTGACACAGCCAATTACTCAAATAATCATTAAATGGATCTTAACAAAATAGCAAAAACTAGTGATGGTTAAAATTGTTTTAGGTGGAGTTCAGCATGTCACATGACAGGTCAACTTCCCAGTCTGTTCCATGAAAACTTACCAAATATACAAATAGAGGAAACACCTAGCAGAAAGAGCTTAATAATTAATGTGCAATCAATGTCAGTGCAATGTTACCTGCCACTTCTTATTACCATAACAAAACCTGCTGCTCTGGGTGTTTCTGTTTTGTCTTATCACATCAAAACAGGTTCAGAACTGAAAATAATTTTTTTTAAATGAATATAGTTAGGAGAGGATGCAGAGCCCTCGGGGTACTGCACAGAACAATGATCAAAAGTTGATGTCTAGATTATTATCAGCCTGTCATTTGATACAAATTGTGTACTGATTTCCCCTATACACACTGTTTTGAAGTCAACATGAAATGGTCACAGCTCATTTTATTTCTGTAATCTGACATGTGAGACAAGATAGTCTGTAAGAGAACAGCAGTAAACATCTGGATTGTGAAAAATAGGCCAGAATGGTTAAGATATGTTAGATAGCAGAATGGAGATTACGCTGTAGGTGGGGGGAGTGAATGTACAGTGCTTTCTTCCACCTTCAATACCACGACTGAGGCGAGACCCATTTTGTCCCAGCAAAAATGGCTGCCCACTGCTCTCCGGGGGTGTGTGTGTGTGTGTGTGTGTGTGTGTGTATGTATGTGTGTGTGCTCACTACTCACTGCTGTGTGTGTGCACTTGGATGGGTTAAATGCAGAGCACAAATTCCAAGTTTGGGACACACCATACTTGGGCAACACGTCACGTCACTTTCACTTCAGACCAAGTACATTACATTTTTCTCTTTGGAATAGCATGAAGCATTGAAACATGCACTATAAGACAGGAACATGTTTTAATGAAGTAAATAAGGTTGGTTTTGATTTCATTTCAACTGTGAAGTGCACTGCTATGGTTCAGTCATAATTGGTGTTGGAGTTTTAGGTTTTTGTTTATGTGTTTGCTTGTTTTAAATGCATGTATTTGCAGGAGGTTGGGGTGCTCCCGGTGCTCCTATTGGCCTGGATAATTTGCCGAATCCTGGATTCAACGCATCAAATCTCCCAGCAATGGTAAGTTCTATAATAAAATGATGTATTGCGTGATCAGAAATGACACTGGTCTCCATTCTCAACAGATGCAGGTAATTTGATTCCGGTCAGCATGAACCGCATCGAATCCTTCCTTTATCAGCTTTGTACGAAACTGTGCTCTTGTGACATTGATCCCGTATAATTGACCTGTCATCAGAATGTGCTTTGACCAACAAATTTGGCCCTACTCAATCTACTGATGCACAGGCTTCTTTAGAGTTTTCTCCGTAATCAAATTTACACATCAGAGGAAATGTGAACAAGTGTGGATCCATCTAACTACTGCAGCAAGGGCAATATTACACATAAAACATTCTATGATGTACAAAAAAAAACATACACATTAGGTATAATTAGCTAAACATATTACATTGGTACTAAGACAAAACCTCAAAGCACCAATAAGAACACAGTGATGATTTAGTTATAGAGCTGCATGAAGAAGAAATATCCTTAGAAATGAAGAATACTTTTTGGGGGGATTAATTAATTAATGTGTTTGAAGAGGTTTCTCTTCGAGGGATCTATCCTTGTGAAAAAGAAATACACTGTGCATTATTTAAAATAATAATATATAATTTTAAAAGAATATACTTAAGTGCACACTGAATGTAATGTTTTCAGCAATTTAACTGCATGTTAATTACAATTAAATGAAATGTCACACTGAAGTAGGGCTTAAGTACATCTTTGTATGTAATTTCATAATTTCTCCTATTGTCTTTGAAATATGGTTAAAGTGAACTGCCGAATATATTCATAAGTATTTATGGTTTATTTATTTATATACTTATACCTTAATGTCATTTCTATTGAAACTTGTATGTGATGTACATACTGTATATTTGTAAGTATTACACATTTGTAATGATGTTGCAATTTAGTGCATTTAAAATATATTAACTAAAAATTGATATGGAATAGCACACTAAAGTTTAAATTATTATCAAGTACTTTGTTATTCTTTAGGGTTAAGAACATTGCACTTTAAAGTAAAATTTTGAAAAGGTATTATTGCAAAGTGCAGTTTTTAAAAACTATACTTTTAAGATTTGAAATACACTACAGGTGCAATTGTGATACAATTAACCACATTTCTTTTTCACAAGGGAAACTTAATAAATGGATACAAATATATATTAAAACAAGCATTTCCTGTGTTCTAATTTAAAATTGATGCTGTCCTCAGGTGCATAAAAGTGCCCAAAAGTTTAATAAACTCCAGTAGACTAGCAGTCATGAATTGACCACCTTGCTTTCTGGTGATTTTGGTGTTGGTGTCAGCCATTTAAAAAAAAAACACATTGGTTGACCACTACTTTTCATGGAAATATTTTTGCAGTATGATGCTTTAGCTTGACTAAAAGGTCTGGTTTCATTACTCCTCCACAGTACTTCTTCATTTAGGGTCAGCAAGGGAAAAATTGTGAATGTGGAAACTCTTACAACGTGTCAAAAACAGTGTCTCTGTGACAACCGTGTGCAATATGATGCTTGTAGCTTAAGTCAACAGAAATGTTTTAGTGCAAAGCCACACTATCTAAATAAACCTCTCCATGAATGCACACTTGTTCAACGTCTTCCTTATCTCCCTGTCCTGGCCTTAATCATTTCTTTGTCCTTCAGTATTGTAATTTCATTGCTGTATATGTTACGTTTCCTGCAAATTCTGCTCTACTGTCCTAACTGTCATGCTCGCTGTCATGCTTTTTGCTTTTTTCGTCCCCTCAAAATTTTCCATCACAGGCAAATCAGTTCGCAGCCAATAGTGGATTTACCCCAAATCCATCCATGTTCCCTCAAGTGCCTGGTGGCTATCCTGGCCCCCAACCTGGGGGCCCACCAGCCCCCTCCCCTAACCAGCCCTATGGCATGTACCCTCAGCCAGGAGGAGGTATGCCCCAAGGTCCGGGAATGGGATACCCTGGAGGCCCACCCCCGGGTCAGCAGATGGCGGGCTACCCAAATGCCCCAGCACCCAATCCGTCCATGCCTAGCTATCCCAATGCACCCTCACCCAACCCGTCCATGCCTGCATACGGAGGAGGTTACGGAGGAGGTGCACCTGCTGTTCCAGCTATCAATGTAATTAACTCTTAACTATTTTTTTCCTCTTACAATTTAATGCAGTATACAGGGTTTCTGAGGGTCTTAAAAAGGTCTTAAAAAGTCTTAATTCATCTTTCCACAAATGAAGGGCTTAAAAGCTCTCAAATTGGAGCAGAAAGTCTGCTATTAAATGTTACATGCACTGAAAATAATGAACTTCCTTAGTATTTTTGTCTTGTTTTCCAATACAAGTATACTTAAATCAAGATACATTTACTGGTGCAAAAGATAGTTTAAAACTTGTTTTCAGAGAAATTGAACAAAATGAAGTGAGTTTATGCTGAAAACAAGAAATATCTGTCCTTTGAATTAAGTTGATTTTTCATGTTCTTGTTTTAATCCATATTAGTCTATATAAGATATTTCCTTATTCTAGTTAAGCTATATTTCGTACACATTATTTTTAGATATAGAGAACATATTGATGAATTATATTCCATAATTCAATTTATTCCTTAAATTTTCTTTACTTGGTCTTTAAATGGCCTTTAAAAAATATTTATTTACCTTCATAAAACCTGCAAAAAGCCTGAGTATACACAGTATTTGTGTCCTAAATTCCCTGTTGTTTTATTTTGTTTATTTGTAGCGTGGATTCAGAGGGACCATGCAAGACTTCCCTGATGCTGATCCGCTAAAAGATGCGGAAGTCCTCAGGAAGGCCATGAAGGGCTTTGGTGGGTTACTCTTCATGTTCACTTTCCACTTACTCTAATTCTTAGAAAGCAGCGTCACTCATTCTCCTTCAGGGTTAAAAGGCGTTCTGTTCTTTTTGTTCTTTGGTGTTTATCTATTATTAATCTCAGTTTGATCCCTTTGTGATACAGATGACGGATGTTTAAATACTGATACCTTTTTTTTAGACTGACATGGAGCTTTCCAGAAAATGACTCCTGTGTTTCCTATATTTGCTGCTAATATGCATGGACATGTTTCAACAGGCACTGATGAACAAGCCATCATTAATTTACTAGGAAGTCGCTCCAACAAGCAGCGTGTACCACTCTTGGTGTCATACAAGACTGCCTATGGAAAGGTAAAGGGAGAGCATTAGAGCTTTTTAGATATTTGCTGTGCAGCAGATACAGCAGCTGCCCCTCAGGTTGAGACCAGGTTTTATTTTAACAGCTAATTGCTTTTCTTGAAAGCTGTGAACCATGCATGATGTGCTAGTTGGTGCTAGGCAGGTGGCGTTAGTTGGATGAAACGGTCTCATTCTAGAGAGCATTTGATTGGATAAATATTTATATGCCCCTGAGTACAAGATTAGACATCAGTATATTTGGTATATTTTCCCAAAGGAGGAAGACTAAAAGATAAATGACAAGATAATTTTGTCAACACTAGCATATAGATCATCAAAGCCTTAATACAGAAAAGAACTAAATGCAGCAAAGTTCAGATTTTGTTATGGGTTAAGAAAAGCATCACTGATCATTCTCGTGTTACCCAATGCTTACAGGATTTGATTAAGGACCTGAAGTCTGAGCTTTCAGGGAACTTTGAGAAACTGGTGCTGGCCATGTTGAAGACTCCAGCTCAATTTGATGCATATGAGCTCAAAGAGGCCATCAAGGTTTGTGAAAGTACTTTATTAACAGGATGAATACAAATGAAGCATGAAAAAATATTCAAACAAACATTGTGCAGCTTAGCACCCTCATATGGATAACTGATGCAATATATAATATATAAACATACTGGATTTACAGTTACTATTTTCCCAAAGGAGGAAGACTAAAAGATAAATATGACAAGATAATTTTGTCAACACTAGCATATAGATCATCAAAGCCTTAATACAGAAAAGAACTAAATGCAGCAAAGTTCAGATTTTGTTATGGGTTAAGAAAAGCATCACTGATCATTCTCGTGTTACCCAATGCTTACAGGATTTGATTAAGGACCTGAAGTCTGAGCTTTCAGGGAACTTTGAGAAACTGGTGCTGGCCATGTTGAAGACTCCAGCTCAATTTGATGCATATGAGCTCAAAGAGGCCATCAAGGTTTGTGAAAGTACTTTATTAACAGGATGAATACAAATGAAGCATGAAAAAATATTCAAACAAACATTGTGCAGCTTAGCACCCTCATATGGATAACTGATGCAATATATAATATATAAACATACTGGATTTACAGTTATAGCTTAGTTATATTTATATACCATTCAAAAGTTTTGGGTCAGTAATTAATTAATAAATTAATCAAATGAATTGTTTTATTCAGCAAGGATGCATTAAATTAATTAAAAGTGACAGTAAAGACATTTATATTGTTACAATTTTATTTATATTAAATAAATGTTCTTTTGAACTTTTTATTCATCAAAGAATACTGAAAAAAAATGCATCACGGTTTCCAGAAAATGAATAAGCAGCACAACTGTTTTCAACATTGATAATAATAATAAAATATTTATTGAGCAGCATATTAGAATGATTTCTGAAGGATTATGTGACACTGAAGACTGGAGTAATAATGCTGAAAAATCAACTTTGCCATCACAAAAATAAAATACAATTTAAAATACAAAGAATATTAATTTTTACTGTATTTTCAGCCTTGATGAGCATAAGGCACTTCTTGTATATGTATGTATATATATATATATATATATATATATATATATAAATACATGTGTGTGTGTGTGTGTATGTATGTTTAAACATCATTGTAATAATATAAAAATAATAAATATTAATTATTAATAATTGTTTGAATTCTTAATTATGCATATAGTATTACTTTTATATGTAGCACTGTTCTCTGAGAATAAAGAAATAGTTCATCAAAAACACAAAGACAAAGGGAGAATATCTGAGGAATTTTCACGTACCTACAACAGGTTTACATTTTGAGTGAATTGTTCCTTTATGGTGCACAGATAAAAGAATATATGATTAGATGTTTTGATATGCCATTAATAGAAATGTAATCTGCTGATTATTTCACAGGGAGCAGGGACAGATGAGGCCTGTCTGATTGAAATCTTGGCCTCTCGCTCTAATGCAGAGATTCGAGAAATCAATCAAATCTTCAAAGCTGGTGCGTACTAGAGTCAT
>NW_015505296.1:1285809-1286058 GCF_001515645.1 Sinocyclocheilus grahami | reverse complement strand
TGGATTCTGTAACCTTTCTCTACAATCTGCAGGACCCATTTTGAGATATTTGGTAGAAGTTTCCACGCTACCAGAAAATCTACTAAGGGAACAAGCCTCTCGAGGCTGGCCTCTGGTATTATTAGAGGAGCCAGTTCGGTGCCCTGAAGCGGATGACCGGCAGGGAACGACCGACCTGACTGCTGTAGCACCTCTCACTTGAGGGGGCGAGCTCTCCCGTGCCGTACCGTTGCCGGGCGGCAGCTGGGA
>NW_015505296.1:1281851-1285688 GCF_001515645.1 Sinocyclocheilus grahami | reverse complement strand
TCCCCAGGTGGGGCTGCCCTCAGGGACCTGACAATGGTAGGATCAGTCCTCTTAGACAAAATAATGTTCCGCAGATCCGTTTTCGGTCTAGAAGACCCTAATGGAGAGCATCGCCCCGAGAGCATCGCCCCATCGCTCCCGCTCAGCAGCCCCACCCCTGAGCAGGTCAGCCTGGTGTGCTTGTTACAATTTTATTTATATTAAATAAATGTTCTTTTGAACTTTTTATTCATCAAAGAATACTGAAAAAAAATGCATCACGGTTTCCAGAAAATGAATAAGCAGCACAACTGTTTTCAACATTGATAATAATAATAAAATATTTATTGAGCAGCATATTAGAATGATTTCTGAAGGATTATGTGACACTGAAGACTGGAGTAATAATGCTGAAAAATCAACTTTGCCATCACAAAAATAAAATACAATTTAAAATACAAAGAATATTAATTTTTACTGTATTTTCAGCCTTGATGAGCATAAGGCACTTCTTGTATATGTATGTATATATATATATATATATATATATATATATATAAATACATGTGTGTGTGTGTGTGTATGTATGTTTAAACATCATTGTAATAATATAAAAATAATAAATATTAATTATTAATAATTGTTTGAATTCTTAATTATGCATATAGTATTACTTTTATATGTAGCACTGTTCTCTGAGAATAAAGAAATAGTTCATCAAAAACACAAAGACAAAGGGAGAATATCTGAGGAATTTTCACGTACCTACAACAGGTTTACATTTTGAGTGAATTGTTCCTTTATGGTGCACAGATAAAAGAATATATGATTAGATGTTTTGATATGCCATTAATAGAAATGTAATCTGCTGATTATTTCACAGGGAGCAGGGACAGATGAGGCCTGTCTGATTGAAATCTTGGCCTCTCGCTCTAATGCAGAGATTCGAGAAATCAATCAAATCTTCAAAGCTGGTGCGTACTAGAGTCATCACTTAATCAAGCATTTGTCATGCACAGTTTAATTTAAAGCTCGACATTAAAGCAGGGTGAAATGTGATGGATAACACTCAGTGTTTCTGTTTTAGAAAATAAGAAATCACTGGAGGACTCCATCAGTGGAGACACATCTGGACATTTCCGCAGACTTCTGGTCTCTCTTGCTCAGGTACACAGATGATGGGAATGTGATGATGCCAAACGTTCATATTTTGATGGTCAAAAATATTGTGAATGGCAGAAATGTGAAAGTCATGTCAGTATTTCTTCCTGTTATTATCTCAAAGGGTAACCGCGATGAGAGTGAGAATGTGGACATATCAGTAGCCAAACAGGATGCTCAGGTAATTATTAAAATGTTTCTAAAAATAAGTGTTTCTCATTCTTTGAAGAGTCCCTATTATGTTATTATTTGTGTTCTGCTGCAGGGTCTCTATCAAGCAGGGGAAAATAAACTTGGCACAGATGAGTCCAAGTTCAATGCCATCCTGTGTGCTCGGAGCAAAGCTCACCTCAGAGCAGGTACGTTATGACCCTTTGGCTCAAATATTAGTATTCTTTTATCAAGTCAAAGTCCCTTTTAGGAAGGTCATTTCACTCAGCACCTCCCCAGGCTGCTTGTTTCCTTCTTGGTAATAAGCGTGCTAGTAAAGCTCATATCTACCTGAATAAGTAAATACCAAAATCTCAGAACCTGTTTGTCAAGAATACTATAATATGGCATATATTGAATCAGAAATAATCATGTTTTGCGTCTACAGCTCAAATCAGGCTGTATAATGTAGTATATTGAGTGTTCCTACGATCAAAATAATGCATGTGTAAAAAAACAAATGGGGTGGCCAAAAATTAAGTTTTGGGTCTGGCATTGCAGTTAACACACTCTTGCCGAGGCTCATAACTCATAACTGGACATGGTTTCCAGTGGAAACACTTGAATTCCCCTCTAAATCAACCTACTTACTAAGTTATTTCCTGTTTGTCTATGGGACAATGTTGTCTTTTGTCTAATTATGTGTTTCATATGTGCAATACTGATCATATATTTATCTCATTAACATATCGTTATTGACTATTTATTTGATCGGACAGCCAAAAGTTAAGACACAAAACAAAAGTACAAAAAAACTTGAATTCATAAGAACATAAGACTTATTTGAATGAAGTATATTATGCTAATGAAGGCTGCATTTATTTAATCAAAAACACAGTATATACAGTGGGTACGGAAAGTATTCAGACCCCCTTAAATTTTTCACTCTTTGTTATATTGCAGCCATTTGCTAAAATCATTTAAGTTCATTTTTTTTCCTCATTAATGTACACACAGCACCCCATATTGACAGAAAAACACAGAATTGTTGACATTTTTGCAGATTTATTAAAAAAGAAAAACTGAAATATCACATGGTCCTAAATATTCAGACCCTTTGCTATATAAACAGGAATATTCTGAAATATTTCTACAATTTAAAATCACTGTTTTCTATTTTAACATTTTAAAATGTCATTTATTTCTTTAATGGCAAAGCTGAATTGTCAGTATTTCGGCCATTACTCATTTTATTATGCTGATTTGGTGATCAAGTAACACAACAAGCTTTAAAGTTCATTAGTGTGCTCTCATATTCTCATTAACAGCTATTTGTTTGTGATCTCAGTGTTTGCAGAGATAGCGATTATATGAAGACATGAAGTGTTTTTATGTTGACAGTGTTTCATGAGTATCAGCACATGTGTGGCAGAGACATTGAGAAGAGTATCGAGAGGGAGATGTCTGGAGATCTGGAGAGCGGCATGCTGGCTGTCGGTGAGATGTCTGATCTGCCATCTATAATCGTTTCATGAAATCTAATCATTAAACACTCATAATTGTATTTCTTAACTTGCTCTCCATCCTGCCGGCCCCTTTAAGGGTAAAGCTGTTATAGGGTAAATATGCGGTAATATATTTTTCACACAGTGAGATTCATAACACATAGCTGACAGATGTGCTTGCTGTGTCATAGTGCATGACTTCCTTTCAGTCGGTGACATGTTCATAATGCGGTGTGTTTAGTGTGTTATTTCGGTTTGCTGTTATGAACAGTCAGGTTTTCTCTTTTAAATGACTTTCACTTTCAGATGAATGCCTGGTCTGTCTTCATTCTGTTTTATTTTTCCATTTAAGTTTCAAGATTCATCTTGCTTGCTCTATTGTACACGGCTTGTTAGCTGCAGGGTGATTTGTGTACGGTGAGTCTAAACATGTTTTTCTGTATGCAGTGAAATGCATCAAGAACACACCGGCCTACTTTGCTGAGAGACTCTGCAAGGCCATGAAGGTGAGACTCATTCTTCTCTGTGCGAATGAGCTGTAATTACTACAGAGTAACAGAGAAGGTTAATTTATGATTAATTACAAACAAAGCCATGGTTTAGAAGTCATTTTATTCTACAGCAGAGGTTCTCAAACTGTGTACACAAAGTGCCCTCAGGTGGTATGCCAGAAAAATCTTATATTTCTAGTAGTAAAAATATATTTTTTATATTATACTGTAGTATTTATATATTTCTTTCTTTTATTAAAAATGTTTTATATTTTTTATTTATATATTAGAATACATTTGTTTTGAATTGGTACTTTTCTTTTACATATATACAGTGGGTACGGAAAGTATTCAGACCCCCTTAAATTTTTCACTCTTTGTTATATTGCAGCCATTTGCTAAAATCATTTAAGTTCATTTTTTTTTCCTCATTAATGTACACACAGCACCCCATATTGACAGAAAAACACAGAATTGTTGACATTTTTGCAGATTTATTAAAAAAGAAAAACTGAAATATCACATGGTCCTAAGTATTCAGACCCTTTGCT
>NW_015505296.1:1276729-1280551 GCF_001515645.1 Sinocyclocheilus grahami | reverse complement strand
TTATAAAATATATATATATATATATATATATATATATATATATATATATATATATATATATATATAATTTGATATATTCTTTTTAATTTGAGTTTTATTATATAGTAGTTTTGTATGTCAAGGTCTCAGTTGGCCATTATTCATTTGGAAATGCAAGATGCGAGCTGAAGTGTTGAACAATGTTCTCAAGTGCCAGTCATGGAAAAGTCATTGACATTTTAATAATGAACATCAGTTTTTGTACTCGCGCTAAGTTCTAGAAATATTTACAGCAGTAGAAAATAGTATGTATTTGAATTGGACCGCAGTAACTACAGTAATATTATCATATTAATATGGACTAATGCAACTCACAGTCCTTATGCTGAAATAATTTGAGGGAACACAGGTTACTTGAATTCTGATTTGATTAAAGGCAGTAGTTGGCCTGAGAGTTTGGGAACCACTGCTCTAGTGTATAAGATCACATGCATCAAAGTTTCAAATCCGAATATGCTCAAAAACGAAATACGCAGGGAGCAGGAACCAAGGATCGCACTTTGATCCGCATCATGGTGACCCGCTCTGAGGTGGACATGCTGGACATTCGTCAGGAATACATGAAGAATTATGGGAAATCTCTATACACAGCCATATCTGTGAGTACTACCCCTCAAACTGTGCTTTACGTTTTCGAGAAATGGAAATTACAGCACTGTAATAATAATTGTAATCAAACTCATTTGCATTCACAGGGAGACACTTCAGGGGATTATAAGAAACTACTGCTGAAGCTCTGCGGTGGAAGTGATTAGACGATACAGATGCTTGCAGGACATGAAGCCACACCACGATTTCTATACATCTTATGCCTTAGTTTAATTTGCACTCTATTACATAGTTGCATGTTTTACCGTAGTCAATGCAAAGGCACTTGTGTGCATATATGCTGCAAGTTACATTTCATGCTCTTTTATTCATATATTTTTATTTTCGTGAGTAGCAAACTATATTTTTATGTGCCTTCTACACTCAAAGTAGTGGCTTAGCGAATGATTGTTTATATCAGGAAGAGTGCATATATATATATATTTGATGTATGGATTTTCTCCAAGTATACTTTTTGAAAGCTGATTCAAGAAAATTCTGGATGAAGTATTGTGCACAGATCTGAATGCCAAAAATGTTTTTACACACTTATGTATTTTAAGAAATATACATGTACTGGAGAAAATGTGCCATAATTGTTAGGTGTAGTCATCATGTTCGGCATAAATGAACATTTTATAGTAAAGAAAGGTATGTTTGCTGCATCTTATGCATAATACACTCAGCTTTTTTTTACTCTTTTGTTGTAACCATTATGATTGCTGGCCTCTTCCCTATTGAGGCAACAACAACTACAACAACAAAAAGTGGTAATGATGGTGCTGTCTTTGTGTTTCTTACTTGTTTACTCTGTACAGAGCCAAACACACATGAAATGCTAAGTAAATCCTGCCTGAAAGAGATTTCAACTCGAATTAAGTTGGTATTTCTTCAATAGCCCCTTTGGTACTATCAGTACTGACTTCTGAAGCTAATTCAGCTGTGACCTCAAAACACCCTGATAAATATTAATAACAACATTCATATAATTATTCCTACTAGATCAGGCATGACTCGCAGTCAAACAGCATTACAATCTACAGAATAAAGATGTAATATATAAAATGACATTACCTAGGCAAAAATAATAATCATAATTAGACCTGCACATCTGGATCAAATTATTAAAAGGCATGATGAAAAATTTCATAAAATTATTATTTATTTATTTTTTTACATATTTTTATAGGATATTTATAGATTTATAAAAACATTTAAAATAATGTACAATTTAATTTAAATTTATACAATTGTATTAATGAACAAATAATTGTTTTGTTGTTATGCCAAGGTCTGAAATATTTCGAGCAATATAATAATATATACATAAAAAGAAAGCAATATAACAATAACCTCTCATTAAATGCATGATAAAAAAAGGTAAGTAATTAAAATAAATTTAAACTGGTATTAGATATTTATAGTTTTATAAATTAAGTTTTATAAAATAACATTTAATTTAAAATTGATTTTTTTTTTTTTTTTTTGGAGCAATATATATAAAAAAATATTACCAGGTAAAACTAAAGTAATATGAGATTTATAATATGTATTTTAATTTTCAATTTGCTCAATGATTAAATAATTTTATAAAAATATTACTGTTTTAAAAGCAGAACCAGTAGTCAGCAAAGCTGAAATCTTATATAGGCCTACCCTCTTATTTGTGTGACTTGTAATCCGCCGTGTTAAGAAAAGATTTGAATAGCTAAGGAGGTTCTTATCTCACTGTGACTGAATCATGGGGTCCACCATCACCCCGCTGCCGCAGTGCAAGCTGAGCCGGTCACTGTCTCAGATCAGCTCACATCTAATGCCATCCAACAGCCAAGGCCAACCTGCTGAGGACAGCAAGTTACATGAGCGTTATTTAGCAAGACAAGTTCAACGAGAGCACAATGTGGCAGTGGGGTTTTAAATAATCATCCAAGGAAGATTTTAGCGGAGAGACACCAGCAGGACTCTTATTCTGTAATGTCTAGTCATATACGTTCGCACTTAAAACTACAGATCATGAAAGCAAATATCTTGGAGGGATGCATATAAATACATATGTGAATATAAATATGATGGTGAGTCAGCTGCTGAGTTAAATTCAGGATATTATAATTTACACCAGTAGAAGGCAGTATTGCCCTGTGCATTTCAAATACAATTACGAACTATGCAAAAAAAATATATGATAAATGTTAGTCAATTGTGGCATTATTAAAAATGAACAAATAAATAACCAGAAAATCGTGTGATTTATTTGACCTTTTCTCTGAAAGATTATTACATACATTTATTTTATTTATTTATTTTTCAGAAATAATCGTTTAGGTCATAAATGAAATGGAAATCCGTTCAAAATTAAAAACTTAAAACTCTATCCAGAAAATGAGGTTCCACTGAGAGCAGTCAACTTATATCTATAACTCTAGATGAGATGAAAACCAAACATCTGTTCATGCATAATAATCAGATCTTTTTAAAGACTCTTTTTAAATTGTTTTACCTCTGCATGCTATTCTCTTTACAGAAAATGTTCACAAGGCTGTCATCTTAATTGATCTATTTATTGAGGTAGCATCAGTAAAGTAGTACAGTCACTCACAACAAACACCTATTTTGTGTCTCTATGAGTTTTACAAAATGCAGACAAAGAGCTAATGTTCTGTCTTGATTTTTGGTGAAGTGTATACAGACACAGGTGTCTGGCACACAACGTGGCGGTTGTTAATTATATCTAAGCATCAAGTTGAACGCAGTGGCGGCAGTGCCTTGAGAACACTCATGTATGCTTCATGTGGGAGCGCAGTGTAAAATAGCTTCAATGTAGAGCAACCAATTTGCAGTGTCACAACTTTGACAGATGGGAGTAACCAACCCTGCTTTGCTGACATGTGGTTCTTTCCATCTGTCAGCTGCATTTAAAAGATTGCAGATTTCTTCAAATGTTTCTGCACACTCTGTCTTGCATAACATGCATACAATCAATTGCCGTGAGAACTGATAGTTCATTAGTTCACCATGTTTGCATGTGTCTGACAGACATTCTTTGCACCCCTTGTTATCTACTTTGGTAGTCCAATAAAATGACTCGGTCTGGTTTAATCCCGTGGTTATCTCTCTTTGTATGTTTGAGGTAACTGATAATTGACTGGATACTTACTAATCTTCTTTTCTTTACCATGTAATAACCCCTGGCCTCTT
>NW_015505296.1:1273537-1274517 GCF_001515645.1 Sinocyclocheilus grahami | reverse complement strand
CTGTTTGTAATGAAAACCCGCTTCATTAAGCCATCACATCTCATGGCGCCGTGGCTCAAATCCCACAAGTGAGCTGACACAAAGTAGTTCCTGCTGCATTCATCGGGTTTGTGAGGGGGAATCGGCTCTACGGTGATAGCGCGGTGCTAGCTGTTTAGCTAAGGAACTAGGAACTACAATGGAGCCCAAGCACAAAGAGTTACTACACCAGAACCACCAGAACTTACTGGAGTCCATCACGGATGCGGACCGGCTGATAGAGCTGCTGAGTAAATCGGGAAGCCTCAGCGAGCAGGAAGCCTTGGAGCTGGACCAGAACTGCTCCTCCAGCGCCGAGAAAGTGGACCAGCTCCTGAAGATGCTCATGAACAAGCAGAGCGACCATTTCATGGAGCTCTGTGTGGCCCTGGAGAAGACATACCCTCACCTGTACTCTGCCCTCTTCGCCAACGGCGGAGGACCAGCTGATCACTCTGGTAAGATGCACTACAGACTGGACATGCTTGATTCATGATGCATCCTTTAAAACACAGAGGCTTGGTGGTCTGACTGACTTCTAGATGGAGGTGAAAGGTCTAGCAGAGGTTGACCATCTGATTGTTGTAGAATCTGTATTTGCATGCCTTTGCATTTGCATGCATGATGAGTTAATGCTTTTGATTATTGTGCATTTAGATGTTGATGTGGTGACGACTTGATGAAATGGTGTTGCGTGATGGTTTCAGCTATTTTTTTTAAGCTTTGAATCAATGGTAAAGTGCTGGATAGCAGATTGGGAGGTGGACATTCTTGATTCAAGAAACAAGTTACAACACTGATGTTTGGTGGTCTAACTGACTTCTAGATGGATGTGAAAGTACTAGTTGAGGGTCATTTAAACGTGAAGTATTTTCAGTAGACATAGTATGGCAAGCCATTTGGACTTTTATTCATTTTCAGGATATGAATTCTTGATATCAACAATTCAATTTTTACTAGTT
>NW_015505296.1:1271412-1272959 GCF_001515645.1 Sinocyclocheilus grahami | reverse complement strand
ATGAAGTCATGCTTTTGATTATTGTGCATTGGAGGTTGACGTGGTGGTGACTTGATGAAATGGTGTTGCATGATGGTTGCAGTTATTCTTAGCTTTGGATCAATAGTCAAGTGCTGGAATTGACCAGTCGAAGTCACTCTGCCAGGAAGCATAGAGGATTGGGAATTTAACATGCAATCATGATTAAATTAATATGAAATATAGAAGCAGTTGACTGGGATTTTTTCTTTGGATATACATGAGTTGAACGAACTGATTTCTATAGGAACTGTATTTAGTAATTTGCACGCAATATATGTATATGTGTGTGCGCCTTGAAGAACCTATAACACCCATTAACAAAAGGTTCCTTATAGTGGAAATGTTCTTTAAGAACTATTCACTGAAAGGTTCTATGTGGAACCCCTAATTGTTTGAAAACCTCTGTTTAGAACCTTTGTCTTTAATCCATTTGCATAGATGATGAATATGTTCTTTCTGTTATATCTAAAGAGGCCATGTGTTGAATTACCACCAGTTTTCTATTTTGCAGTGGATGTTGTGGCGCAATGATGTAATTGTTTTATGACATAGCAAAGCTGATGCGTGGTGATTTTAGCATCGAATCGATGATAAATTGCTGGGATTGACCAGATGAAGGCAGCAGACCAGCAGGGTGGAACAGGGCTCTTCTGCAGGTTGAAACGTGATGTTACAAATGAGGATGAATGTACTATTGACTGATCCTGAATGCAGAGATCACGCTAGGCTTTCTTGGTCAATACTCTACGTCTTCAATCTTTTACCAGCGATCAGAGAGAGGCATCATGGATAACTGAAATAATGATTTTTAGCCCGTGGAGATGTGCTTCTGTTTCACCACCCATGACATGGGTCATATATATAATTTCTAGGGCTGTGTATCACCAGCAATGTCATGATACGATATTTATCACGATACAGAGGCCACGATACGATACGTATCACGATACAGGACTGCAGTGAATTTCACCTCAGCAGAATTTAGTAAAACAGCTGTTTATTAACACTATACACTATAGTGCCATTTCTAACTATTGGCAGAGCAGGCAGTTGACCTCTGCATTATGAAGGGCCTCCATAACTGTACCACAGTACAATATAAGTAATGGCATATGTTTCATGTTTACATTGGGCTCTTCCCACCAGGTACAATATTGTGATTGTTTGCATCTTGTTTTTAAGCCCATAAATAATAATGTACTCGTTCTAATAAATTTATATTGTAATGTACTTATTCTAATATTTAAAAAATCATATTTACATTGCTGGTAGGTTATCATTGCACAAATTAACAAACTCTCTACGTTTAAAATAGAAAATTAGAAGAGTTCTAAACTAATGCGCTGTCTTCACTGTATCTAACGCGCGCACGCACACGCTCAGTCACTCACACAGATCACGTTGCGGCCGCACTCAGACATTCAGGAACAAACTTTTTAGCGCTGCCCCGCAGTTTTATCAAATAAATCACTTAATCGCTCGAGCTACGTTATCTTTCTCAACAAGGAGCTGGTAACATCATTGTT
>NW_015505296.1:1269340-1270101 GCF_001515645.1 Sinocyclocheilus grahami | reverse complement strand
CTAATTTGGCTTCTACCAAGTGACAGATGAATTTGTTTAAAACACAAATGGAAATTTGATTTTGACAACAACAAAATGTTTGGGTTCTCCATTTCACACTAAACACTGATAATTATTTGCTTTCCTAATTCTATTTTATCATTTGCATTTAGCATTGTTTTTCCCCCCTTCTGCCCACAACCTTATCACAACAGATCTGCGACCCACCCATTGAGAGCCTCTGCTCTAGAGCATTACAGTCAGTTTACACACGCACATACACTCTGGGTTTTGAGCATGCAGGCACAGTCCCACCTGACTTTGTGGTTTTACTTTATGTACACAAACCACACACGCCCAATTGTGCATAAGAAATCCATAAGCATGCAGCTGTTTATTTTTCCTATACCCAGCTGTAGTTATTCATCTCCAGATTTGTTTCTTTCGTGTTGTTTAAGGTCTCTCTCTGAAGATGATACGCATCCTTTGCAGAGCTTATGCTGATTTGAGCTGAAAAACGTCTTTTTCCTTAGTGCTGTGATTCACTTCATGTGATTATTACGTTTAGTCTTGTGTTAGTAAGAGCTAAAGGCGAGCCATGTCCCCCTGCAGGCTCCAAACAGCCTGAAATGACTCTGCCGTATTCATGTACAATGACTTGCGCTGATATCAACCTGCTCTGAAGTCATTCTCCCAAGCTGCCACTGTTGGGCTTCAGCTCTTTTCATTGCCAGGTCTTCCTCCACACACACACACACACACACACACACACACACACACAC
>NW_015505296.1:1267604-1268510 GCF_001515645.1 Sinocyclocheilus grahami | reverse complement strand
ACACACACACACACACACACACACACACACACAGACAGACAGGCTCAGAGTGGTGGAGGGCTTCAGAGAAGAGGTTTGTAGCAGCAGCTCCAACTGTTCATCACACAGGCTAAAGGAACTGCGAACAGCATGTCTCTCAATAGAAGAACTCTCCTGTTTACAGCCTTGTAAATCAACCAAAATAGGGAGACAAAAGATCAATGTTGCTGATCTCCATAACAGGACAGGAAGAGTGAGATTTATTTGCGGTAGATGATATTCGAATGGCCGTAGTGCAGACTTGCACATTTCCATAAGCTGAAGCACATTGGTTACTGTAAACCAGAGCAATGGTAACTAAAATAATGCAGTAACATTAATTTAACAATATAAGATGAAACATAAAACCCTAATGTACAACTGATATGAAAAAACTAAGAAGAAACATAATTATTTAAATGAAAAACCTTCAAATGGGAAGTGTCACACAGGGAATTCTGGAATGTCAATTGACAGTTTTTGACTGTAAATTAAAGGATGACTTGTTCTTCTTCTCTTCCAAAACTGTAAATCTAACAGTGTTTTACTGTAAATTTACATGAAATGCACCATTGGATCTATTACAGTTTTTCCATGTTAAGGGAACTAATAATCGGTTAATAGGTTTAACGTAGCAATTTTACAGGGTTTTACTGTTAAAACTAGGGCTGGGCGATATAGCTAAAAAATGAATCAACGATATAATGTTTCATATAGTACGGTATCTAATTATTGACATTTTTTATAACCTTTTTTAAAACAAAGAGCAATAGGAATTTTTTTTATTTAACCACTGTATTTTTAAAGGGGTCATATGATGCTTTTTAAAAGATCATTATTTGGTGTATTTGGTGTAACAGAATATGTTGACATGCTTTAATGTTCAAA
>NW_015505296.1:1264641-1266334 GCF_001515645.1 Sinocyclocheilus grahami | reverse complement strand
CTTAACTTTGATAAAGAATATCTCTTTTGTTTTCAGACTTTAGTCTTTGCAACTTCAGGGATCTTATCTATGCACAATCAGCTTGTAACACTCCAAAGAGAAAGGAAAACTTGAAATCGCATCATATGACCCCTTTAAATTAACCCAATTTATTGAGACAAACAACAAATATATATATTTTTTCTTTTAACAGTCAAACACAATAAAAATTAAACAAATATCTGATTTCTAATGTTTTATATGCAGATTAAATAGGTCTTAAGGAAACTTTTGGCTTGTCTCCCGAGGCCACAGGAGGGCGCAATGAGCAAAATAATGCTGCACATAATGTCAACGAAGAGAGATAACTGTCTATACAAAACGTGCATTACGTCTAAATTAACTCATATAAATCAAATATAATTTCGTAAGTTGCATAAACAATTATGAACAAAACAGCATCATGTATTTATGCATTGCTTAATACAAAGAGCCGAATCGCCCATCACGCAGATTGCATTTAAAAACATAAGAGACGCAGTGAAAAGGAATAAACCTCCACAAATTTGCGACGTGTTTTCTAAAAGTTTAAACTGTTTTAGCTTTGGATGGCTTCATCTCTTTTGTGAGACGCGAGTGCAGCAGTCATATTTGTCCGTCTAAAAATGCGCTGAATATGCATCTGTGTGAATGGCTTGGTTTCGGTTTAAAGATCTAATCAAGATCTTCTCCGCATTGAGCTTCTATATTTCTCTAATATTTTGAATGCATAACACAGCAGTGGCGCATCTCGTGGGCTAGACTAACAAAACATTAAAATGCAACAATGTCACCGCATCTCGTGCGCCACTGATGACGCTCCCTCGCACTCCTAACATTCAAATGCAAATGTTTATTTTAAATTCGACTAATATATATATTTTTTAATTCACAATCTCATCACAGGCAGGCACAGCACTCAATTCAGCATGTGTTTGTGTGTGCTGTCTGCATCACTCATAGCACGTGCCTATATCGTGTGCTATATCGAACATTTTTTTATATCGTTATCGAAGAAGGTGTACCGTCGATAAATATCGATACCGTTTTATCACCCAGACCTACTTAAAACTATACTTTAAAAAAAAAATTATTATATTTTTTTTTACAGTTTGTGGCGCAAACATTGGTGTTGATTCGGAAGCAGCATGATGCCATGGTGTCTGATCTGAAGTTATTGCTGTGACCTATGGTCCGCCTATGAGACACTGCAGCTTTATGGTGTCTTCCATTTCAAATGAGGAGCAGTGCAGTTGTTTCACATGGGCTAGGGCTTGTCCACAGCAGGCTAGCGGGCAACTCCTCCATGCAGTCAAATGTAGGGCCGCTACAGAGACAACAGGCCTTTTGTTTTAAATGAACTGCCGCAAACTGCACCGTCAGCAGCTTGCGCTGTTTATGGACCACAGGGGCTGTCCACTTGCATCCCAGTTGATCAGTGCAGCGGACAGACAGTTACAATGTGACAGTTTATCAAAAAGAGGACTCTTAATCCCCCCAGCCTTAGAAACTGAGCCTGAGAAAGTGGTGTGTTTGACATATAGTGATATTTCTGAGCAGACTTATTAATACTTATATCCTTGCTTTTTTTAATTAATTTTTTTTTTATAACTTGTAAGCTTTTTTTTTTGTAATTCTCAACCTAGTCTTTTGAAACCTACACTTAAAATGTTAC